>NC_141697.1:842079851-842089851 GCF_964263255.1 Lissotriton vulgaris
AGTGAGGGCGATAGATAGAGTGAGGGCGATAGAGTGAGGGCGATAGATAGATAGAGTGAGGGCGATAGATAGATAGAGTGAGGGCGATAGATAGATAGAGTGAGGGCGATAGATAGATAGAGTGAGGGCGATAGATAGATAGAGTGAGGGCGATAGATAGATAGAGTGAGGGCGATAGATAGATAGAGTGAGGGCGATAGATAGATAGAGTGAGGGCGATAGAGTGAGGGCGATAGAGTGAGGGCGATAGAGTGAGGGCGATAGAGTGAGGGCGATAGAGTGAGGGCGATAGAGTGAGGGCGATAGATAGAGGGCGATAGATAGAGGGCGATAGGTAGAGGGCGATAGGTAGAGGGCGATAGATAGAGGGCGATAGATAGAGGGCGATAGATAGAGTGAGGGTGATAGATAGATAGAGTGAGGGCGATAGATAGATAGAGTGAGGGCGATAGAGTGAGGGTGATAGAGTGAGGGCAATAGATAGATAGTGAGGGCAATAGATAGATAAGAGTGAGGGCGATAGATAGATAAGAGTGAGGGCGATAGAGAGATAGATAGAGTGAGGGCGATAGATAGAGTGAGGGCGATAGATAGAGTGAGGGCGATAGATAGAGTGAGGGCAATAGATAGAGTGAGGGCAATAGATAGATAGAGTGAGGGCGATAGATAGATAGAGTGAGGGCAATAGATAGATAGAGTGAGGGCGATAGATAGATAGAGTGAGGGCGATAGATAGATAGAGTGAGGGCGATAGATAGAGTGAGGGCGATAGATAGATAGAGTGAGGGCAATAGATAGATAAAGTGAGGGCGATAGATAGAGTGAGGGCAATAGATAGATAGATAAAGTGAGGGCGATAGATAGATAGAGGGCAATAGATAGATAGAGTGAGGGCGATAGATAGATAGAGTGAGGGCGATAGATAGAGAGAGTAAGGGCGATAGTTAGATAGAGTGAGGGCAATAGATAGATAGAGTGAGGGCAATAGATGGATAGAGAGAGGGCGATAGAGATAGGGCGATAGATAGAGTGAGGGCGATAGATAGAGTGAGGTTGATAGATAGAGTGAGGGCGATAGATAGATAGAGTGAGGGCGATAGATAGAGTGAGGGCGATAGATAGATAGAGTGAGGGCGATAGATAGAGTGAGGGCGATAGATAGAGTGAGGGCGATAGATAGAGTGAGGGCGATAGATAGAGTGAGGGCGATAGAGTGAGGGCGATGGAGTGAGGGCGATGGAGTGAGGGCGATGGAGTGAGGGCGATAGATAGAGTGAGGGCGATAGATAGAGTCAGGGCGATAGATAGAGTCAGGGCGATAGATAGAGTGAGGGAGATAGATAGAGTGAGGGAGATAGATAAAGTGAGGGCGATAGGGCGATAGAGTGAGGGAGATAGATAAAGTGAGGGCGATAGATAGAGTGAGGGCAATAGTAGATAGAGTGAGGGCAATAGATAGAGAGCGAGAGATAGCGTGAGGGCGATAGATAGAGTGAGGGCGATAGATAGAGTGAGGGTGGTAGATAGATAGAGGGCGATAGATGGATAGATAGAGGGCGATAGATAGAGTGAGGGCGATAGATAGATAGATAGATAGATAGATAGATAGATAGATAGAGTGAGGGCGATAGATAGATAGATAGATAGATAGATAGATAGATAGATAGATAGATAGATAGATAGATAGATAGATAGATAGATAGATAGATAGATAGATAGATAGATAGAGTGAGGGCGATAGAGTGAGAGCAATAGATAGAGTGAGGGCGATAAATAAACAGATAGAGTGAGGGCGATAGATAGAGGGAGGGCGATCGATAGAGGGCGATCGATAGAGGGAGGGCGATCGGTAGAGGGAGGGCGATCGGTAGAGGGAGGGCGATCGGTAGAGGGAGGGCGATCGGTAGAGGGAGGGCGATCGGTAGAGGGAGGGCGATCGGTAGAGGGAGGGCGATCGGTAGAGTGAGGGCGATCGGTAGAGTGAGGGCGATCGGTAGAGTGAGGGCGATAGAGTGAGGGTGATAGATAGATTGAGGGCGATAGAGTGAGGGTGATAGATAGATAGAGGGCGATAGAGTGAGGGTGATAGATAGATAGAGGGCGATAGAGTGAGGGTGATAGATAGATAGAGGGCGATAGATAGATAGAGGGCGATAGATAGATAGAGGGCGATAGATAGATAGAGGGCGATAGATGGATAGATAGAGGGCGATAGAATGAGGGCGATAGATGGATAGATAGAGGGCGATAGAATGAGGGCGATAGATGGATAGATAGAGGGCGATAGAGTGAGGGCGATAGATAGACAGATAGATAGATAGATAGATAGATAGATAGATAGATAGATAGATAGATAGATAGATAAATAGATAGAGTGAGGGCGATAGATAGATAGATAGATAGATAGATAGATAGATAGATAGATAGATAGATAGATAGATAGATAGATAGATAGATAGATAGATAGAGGGAGGGCGATATTTAGATAGAGTGAGGGCAATAGATAGATAGAGTGAGGGCAATGGATAGATAGAGTGAGGGCAATGGATAGATAGAGTGAGGGCGATAGATAGAGTGAGGGCGATAGATAGAGTGAGGGCGATAGAGAGAGTGAGGGCGATAGAGAGAGTGAGGGCGATATTTAGATAGAGTGAGGGCAATAGATAGATAGAGTGAGGGCGATAGATAGAGTGAGGGCGATAGATAGAGTGAGGGGGATAGATAGAGTGAGGGCAATAGGTAGATAGAGTGAGGGCGATAAATAGAGAGAGCGATAGATAGAGTGAGGGCAATAGATAGAGTGAGGGCAATAGATAGAGTGAGGGCAATAGATAGAGTGAGGGCAATAGATAGAGTGAGGGCAATAGATAGAGTGAGGGCAATAGATAGAGTGAGGGCGATAGACATAGTGAGGGCAAAAGACAGAGTGAGGGCAATAGATAGATTGAGGGGGCGATAGATAGATTGAGGGGGCGATAGAAAGAGTGAGGGGGCGATAGATAGAGTGAGGGCAATAGATAGATAGAGTGAGGGCAATAGACAGATAGAGTGAGGGCAATAGATAGATAGAGTGAGGGCGATTGTTGGACAGGCCACATGAAGGGCCGCTCTCCCCCGGCTCAACCAGGCCCGAGGCCAGTCACGCAAGAACCACACACCACCATTGCACGTCCTCCGTCCCCTCAGGGACCCCTGCCCTCGAACATGTTAACCTCGTGGGTCCGATCCTCTGCCGGCCCACGCGCCCAGCCCGGGCCGCCATCTTGGACACTTCACCACGAGGCCGCCTGGCCCCCGATCGACCTCAACCCTGGGCCTAGCCCGGCCTCAGACATTCCGGCACCACCCTCCACCCAGGAGGTGAGCGGGCTACTTGGCAAGTCAATGGGAGAAAGAGGTGCCGATGGCTCTCCCCCGCCCAGTGCCGCTCGCCCATCGCCTCCCCGGGCGCTGGCTCCACCCCCCTGCTGGGTGTCTGGACACCCTCATCCCGGACCTCCCGACCTCCAAGTGCGAGGGTCCGGACATCAAAGCACACCAGCCCTATAACTGGGGCAGCTCCAGAGCAGGAAGGCAGTTGTATCTTGGAGTCGAGAGACGTAAAGAGGAACTCATCCTGGACGGACTACTGGCGCTGCCGTAGCTCTGTCCTGTGCACCATCGTCCTGCCTGTTGGCGCTGCCACAGCCGTCGTAACCTTCATCTTTCATCGTCGTTGGGATCTGCTGGCGTGGCCGCGGACCGTTGTAACCGTCATCTTTCACCGGGACCTGCAGGCTCCGCCGCGGACCGTCGTCCTTCCTTCATCCATCTCGGGACCTGCTTGGCTCCTCCACGGCCCGATCATCTACAACGCCGAGCTCGAGGATTGAGAGCTATTTTGTACTCATTGGTAACTAAGACTGTCCCGCTACCCTTTTCCTCAGCCCGAAATCAGAACCGAGGGGACCCCTGAGTCCAGACCTCCTTGTATCATACTATCGTAACCTAAGAATTGCATATAAAGTCTCGTTAACCTTCAACCTTGTGTGGTGTCCGTCTGTGGGGGGGAAGTTACTTGTCTGTACAGTCGTTGGAGACGGCTCTCCCTGGAGACCTCTCCCCGTAATCTCGGCCGACCCTCCCGGTCCGTCTAACATTGGTGGCCAGCGGCGCGATCCGAATCACCGCATAACGTACAGAGAGTAGCTCACCCCACAACGATCCACAATGACAACTAAAGAAAGCGGATCAACTGAGAAGTTCCAAATGGAAAAACTAGAGGAGTACAGCCATCGTGAACTAAAGCAGTTCTGCATCGAACTAGGTATCACTACCACCGGACTAAGCACCAAGGACGATTTTAAGCATGCCCTAGAATCTTGGGCAGAGACCGGGGATGTCGAAGCCCCCGAGCAAAGCACCGCGAAAAATACCAACACGGCCCCGGAGGGGCAAAGAACCAGTCTCTCGCAAGACGAGATCCAAGAGAGAGAAAAAACCCGACTACACGAACTAGAAATGGCCCGACTCAAGATGTACGTAGAACTCAAGTTGGCCGAACAAAAAATAAACTTAGAGCACCTGCGTCTCCGAGAAGAAAGAGAGGAGAAACAGAGGCAAAGGGAGCTCGAGGAAAAGAAACTGGCGTACGAGCACGAACGGAACCTAGCCGAGATCAACCTGCGCAAGCAGAATAAAGAGTTAGGGGTGCCCGACAGACCACACACCCCAGGGACCACGGAGAAAAAAGTACACATCCCCAAGGATGTGGTCCGAGAATATTTTCGAGAAGACGACATCCAGCAATGGTTTAAAGCCTATGAAATCGCAATGACTGCGCACCGGATCGATAGAAATGATTGGGGAGCCGGCCTATGGGGCAAATTCCTCAATGAGGGTCGCGATACCCTGTTACAGCTCCCAGACCACCAGATGACCTCCTACGACCATATGAAAGCGGCCCTCCTCACCCGCTATGGCCTCACGCCCGAGATGTACCGTCAGAGGTTCCGAGACTGCACACGCATCCCGGGTACAACTTGGGTGGACTATGTAACGTACTTTAGCCGAGCCTTCGAAGGCTGGATCAGAGGGAACAACGTCACGACCTACGAGCAGCTGTTCAATCTGATGGTATGGGAGCACCTGTCCAACAATTGCTTCATTGAACTTCGCCAACACCTCCTCGACAGCAAGTTAACCGATCCCCGGCAGCTCGCAGCCGAAGCTGACCGGTGGGAGATCACCAGAGTGGGCCGGAATGGGTCCTACGAGCAGAACCGGAACAACAATGGTCACCACCGACCCAGAGGAGGAGGAGGGGGCCAAGGACGAGGAAGAGACAACACTCCGGCCGCCCCCGCTACCAGCACCACCCCCCCGGCCAACCGGGGCAGCACCCCGGCGCGACCGGGGTACAGAGCCAATGTTACATGTCACCGATGCCAACGAGTCGGCCACTATGCAAACGACCCAAGCTGCCCGCAGTATCAGAGTCCGAAACCCCGCCATGTGGCCGCCGCGGCACTAGGGGAAGAACAGATCTCCGAGGAACAAGAAACAGACGAGCAAGAGTATCAAGAGTGGGAGCCAGCCGCCATGTCTCTCGCGTGCTTAGGGGGAAGAGACATGGTCCCGCGGGTCCCCCTACCCGCTAACACCCAGAAGTACAGCCAATGGGTGAGCATCAATGGACAACGGGCTGAAGCCCTGCGGGACACCGGGGCCAGCGTGACAGCCGTCCGCTGTCATCTGGTGACCCCAGAACAATATCTACCGAACATTCTCTGCCCTGTGCGATCAGCCGACAACTCGGAAAGTCTGTGTCGGATGGCCTGCGTCCCCTTTGAGTGGGGAGGGGTCTCCGGCATGTTGAAAGTGACGGTCCGAGACGACGCCCCCGTGGACTGCCTCCTCGGAAATGACCTGGAAAGCTCCCCGTGGGCAGCCGTGGAGCGAAAAGAACACTTGGGGATGTTGGGCGTCCCAGACTGGGCGTGCGTCACCACCCGGTCCATGGCCGCCCGTGCCAACCATCACCCGGAAGAACCAGAATGGCCGGCGCCACCGCCTCCGGTCGCCCCAGCCGAGACCTCCGACCATGACATCCCCCTCGAACTTGCTCAACCTTCCGACCTCGCTAACCTTGACCAGTGGGCTCAAGAAGGGGGACCCACACAAGAACAATTTCGTCAGGAACAGAAGACCTGTCCCTCCCTCGAGGGACTCCGACAACAAGCGCTCGCCCAAAGCGCAGGGGATACCTCCGGAACTCATTGGGTCTACTGGGACAATGATCTGTTGTACAGCGAGCAACGAATCGCCGAGCTGGGGGCCAACCGAGTACTAGTAGTGCCCCTCCGCTTCAGAGACTTCCTGCTGAATCTGGCCCACGATGTCCCCCTGGCAGGGCACCTGGGACAGGATAAAACCTACAGCCGCCTAGTGACCCACTTCTTCTGGCCCAAAATGAGAAACGATGTGCACCAGCATTGCCGATCTTGCCCCACGTGCCAAGCCAGTGGAAAGAGCGGCCGCAAACTAAAGGCCCCCCTGCAACCCTTTCCAGTAGTCACGACCCCATTTGAGAGGGTCGGAATAGACATTGTGGGACCCCTGGACCCGCGTACAAGACAAGGCCATCGCTTCATCCTGGTACTAGTGGACCACGCCACCCGCTACCCTGAGGCTATTCCTCTCCGGACCGTGACAGCCCCAGTGGTCGGCCGGGCCTTGATGGGGATCTTCTCCCGTGTGGGGTTCCCCCGAGAAGTCGTCAGCGACAGAGGCACGAACTTTATCTCTAAATACATGAAGTCCCTCTGGCAACAGTGTGGGGTCACCTACCGCTTCACGACCCCCTATCACCCCCAAGGAAACGGACTTGTTGAGCGGTTCAATCGCACGCTAAAAGGGATGATCGGGGGATTGGAAGAGCCCCTCCGTCGCCAGTGGGACGTGCTGCTGCCGTGCCTCCTCTTCGCCTACCGGGAGGTCCCACAGAAATCCCTAGGCTTCAGCCCCTTCGAACTGCTATATGGGCACCCAGTGCGGGGGCCGCTCAGCCTGATCAAAGAAGGCTGGGAGATGCCTCCGGCCAAGAGTCCTCCAGATGTCTTCCGGTACCTCCTCACCCTCCGCAACCAGTCCCGGCGGTTCAGAGACCTAGCAAAAGCCAACCTAGAGGCCAGTCAAGAGGACATGAAGAAATGGTATGACCAGAACGCCTCATCCATTGAATTCGAGCCGGGGCAACAGGTATGGGTAATGTCCCCCACAGAGCCATGCGCTCTCCAAGACAAATGGACGGGACCCTTCAAAGTAATCGAGCGCAAGGGTCCTGCCACCTATCTGATCGATATGGAGTCCTCCCGGAATCCACTCCGAGTCCTCCACACCAACAGACTGAAGCCCCACTTTGCACGAACAGAACTCAGCCTACTGATGGCCACAGACAATGGGGTTGAAGACGACTCCGAGCCTCTCCCTGACCTCTTGCGGGCCCAAGAGCAAGACGGCTCCGTGGATGGGGTCCGACTCTCGGAGACCCTCACCAGAGAACAACGCCAAGAGTGCCAAGCCCTCCTGTCACGGTTCGCCAGTCTGTTCTCCCTCACCCCAGGTGTCACTTCCTGGTGTGTGCACGATGTGGACACCGGAGACAGCCCTCCTATCCGCCACCGGGCCTACCGCGTACCTGATCGGGTACGGGCCTGCATCCAGGCGGAAGTAGCTAAGATGCTCACGCTCGGGGTCATCGAGCCCTCAGACAGTCCATGGGCCAGCCCGGTCGTACTGGTCCCCAAAGCAGCCGCCCCCGGAACCACACCAGAACTCCGGTTCTGCGTCGACTACCGGGGCCTGAATGAAGTCACCAGAACGGACGCACATCCCATCCCCCGGGCAGATGAACTGGTCGACCGAATGGGAGCTGCCCGCTACCTCAGCATCTTCGACCTGACAGCAGGTTATTGGCAGATCGGCCTCACACCCCGAGCACAAGAACGTTCTGCCTTCTCCACCCCCGATGGCCACTATCATTTTACGGTCATGCCCTTCGGCATGAAAAATGCCCCAGCAACTTTCCAACGGCTCGTCAATCAGGTCCTGGCGGGGCTCGAAGAGTTCAGCGCCGCCTACCTGGACGACATCGCTGTGTACAGCCACCATTGGACCGAGCACCTCCACCACCTCCGAGCAGTACTGCAAGCCCTTCAGCGAGCTGGCCTTACGATCAAGGCCAGCAAATGCCAAATTGGACAAGGGTCTGTGACCTACCTCGGACACCAGGTGGGAAGCGGCCTAGTGGCCCCTCTACAGCTGAAAATTGCCGCCATCCAGAACTGGCAGCCCCCTATCACCCAAACCGAGGTGCGAGCCTTCCTGGGCCTCACGGGCTACTACCGAAGGTTCGTGAAAGACTATGGTACCATAGTGGGGCCTCTCACCGAGCTCACGTCAAAGAATCAGCCCAAGAAGGTGAACTGGACCCCAGAGTGTCAAGCGGCATTCGAACAGTTGAAGGCCGCCATGTGTTCCGCTCCTGTGCTCCAGGCCCCAGACTACAGCCGGGAGTTCGTCGTCCAGACGGACGCCTCTGACCAGGGCATTGGGGCGGTGCTGTCTCAAGTGAACACCGAAGGCCTTGATCAACCGGTGGCCTTCATCAGCCGGAGACTCCTACCACGGGAGCAACGCTGGAGCACCATAGAGAGGGAAGCCTTCGCTGTGGTATGGGCCCTCAAGAAACTCCGGCCCTACCTTTTTGGTACCCACTTTCGGGTACAGACTGACCACCGACCCCTGCAGTGGTTGATGCATATGCGGGGGGAAAACCCAAAATTGCTACGCTGGTCCATCTCCTTGCAAGGTATGGACTTCACAGTCGAACACCGGCCTGGGTCAGACCACGCCAACGCGGATGGCCTGTCCCGGTTTTTCCGCCTCGACGAGGAGAGTCCCCAAGAGGATGGGTAACTCTCCCCGCCTTCAGCTGGGGGGGACGCATGTTGGACAGGCCACATGAAGGGCCGCTCTCCCCCGGCTCAACCAGGCCCGAGGCCAGTCACGCAAGAACCACACACCACCATTGCACGTCCTCCGTCCCCTCAGGGACCCCTGCCCTCGAACATGTTAACCTCGTGGGTCCGATCCTCTGCCGGCCCACGTGCCCAGCCCGGGCCGCCATCTTGGACACTTCACCACGAGGCCGCCTGGCCCCCGATCGACCTCAACCCTGGGCCTAGCCCGGCCTCAGACATTCCGGCACCACCCTCCACCCAGGAGGTGAGCGGGCTACTTGGCAAGTCAATGGGAGAAAGAGGTGCCGATGGCTCTCCCCCGCCCAGTGCCGCTCGCCCATCGCCTCCCCGGGCGCTGGCTCCACCCCCCTGCTGGGTGTCTGGACACCCTCATCCCGGACCTCCCGACCTCCAAGTGCGAGGGTCCGGACATCAAAGCACACCAGCCCTATAACTGGGGCAGCTCCAGAGCAGGAAGGCAGTTGTATCTTGGAGTCGAGAGACGTAAAGAGGAACTCATCCTGGACGGACTACTGGCGCTGCCGTAGCTCTGTCCTGTGCACCATCGTCCTGCCTGTTGGCGCTGCCACAGCCGTCGTAACCTTCATCTTTCATCGTCGTTGGGATCTGCTGGCGTGGCCGCGGACCGTTGTAACCGTCATCTTTCACCGGGACCTGCAGGCTCCGCCGCGGACCGTCGTCCTTCCTTCATCCATCTCGGGACCTGCTTGGCTCCTCCACGGCCCGATCATCTACAACGCCGAGCTCGAGGATTGAGAGCTATTTTGTACTCATTGGTAACTAAGACTGTCCCGCTACCCTTTTCCTCAGCCCGAAATCAGAACCGAGGGGACCCCTGAGTCCAGACCTCCTTGTATCATACTATCGTAACCTAAGAATTGCATATAAAGTCTCGTTAACCTTCAACCTTGTGTGGTGTCCGTCTGTGGGGGGGAAGTTACTTGTCTGTACAGTCGTTGGAGACGGCTCTCCCTGGA
>NC_141697.1:842097351-842134851 GCF_964263255.1 Lissotriton vulgaris
GGGCAATAGACAGAGTGAGGGCGATAGATAGAGTGAAGGAGATAGAGTGAGAGCGATAGATAGAGTGAAGGAGATAAATAAACAGATAGAGTGAGGGCGATAGATAGATAGAGTGAGGGCGATAGATAGATAGAGTGAGGGCAATAGATAGAGTGAGGGCGATAGATAGAGGGCGATAGATAGATAGAGGGCGATAGATAGATAGAGGGCGATAGATAGATAGATAGAGGGCGATAGATAGATAGATAGAGGGCGATAGATAGAGAGAGGGCGATAGATAGAGAGAGGGCGATAGATAGAGTGAGGGCGATAGATAGAGTGAGGGCGATAAATAGAGTGAGGGTGATAGATGGAGTGGGTGATAGATAGATAGAGTGAGGGCGATAGATAGAGTGAGGGCGATAGATATAGTGAGGGCGATAGATATAGTGAGGGCGATAGATATAGTGAGGGCGATAGATATAGTGAGGGCGATAGATAGAGTGAGGGGGCGATAGATAGAGTGAGGGGGCGATAGATAGAGTGAGGGGGCGATAGATAGAGTGAGGGTGATAGTTTGATAGAGTGAGGGCAATAGATAGATAGATAGACAGATAGATAGATAGATAGATAGAGGGCGATAGATAGATAGTTGGCGATCGATAGAGTGAGGGCGATAGATAGAGTGAGGGCGATAGATAGAGTGAGGGCGATAGATAGAGTGAGGGCGATAGATAGAGTGAGGGCGATAGATAGAGTGAGGGCGATAGATAGATAGAGTGAGGGCGATAGATAGATAGAGTGAGGGCGATAGATAGATAGAGTGAGGGCGATAGATAGAGTGAGGGCGATAGATAGAGTGAGGGCGATAGATAGAGTGAGGGCGATAGATAGAGTGAGGGCGATAGAGAGATAGATAGAGTGAGGGCGATAGATAGATCGATAGAGTGAGGGCGATAGAGAGAGTGAGGGCGATAGATAGAGAGAGTGAGGGCGATAGAGAGAGTGAGGGCGATAGAGAGAGTGAGGGCGATAGATAGAGAGAGTGAGGGCGATAGAGTGAGGGCGATAGAGTGAGGGCGATAGAGTGAGGGCGATAGAGTGAGGGCGATAGAGTGAGGGCGATAGAGTGAGGGCGATAGATAGAGGGCGATAGATAGAGGGCGATAGATAGAGGGCGATAGATAGAGGGCGATAGATAGATAGAGTGAGGGCGATAGATAGAGGGCGATAGAGTGAAGGTGATAGATAGATAGAGTGAGGGCAATAGATAGAGTGAGGGCGATAGATAGAGTGAGGGCGAATGATAGATAGAGTGAGGGCGATAGATAGATAGAGTGAGGGCGATAGATAGATAGAGTGAGGGCGATAGATATAGTGAGGGCGATAGTTAGAGTGAGGGCGATAGATAGAGTGAGGGCGATAGATAGATAGAGTGAGGGCGATAGATAGATAGAGTGAGGGCGATAGATAGATAGAGTGAGGGCGATAGATAGATAGAGTGAGGGCGATAGATAGAGTGAGGGCGATAGATAGAGTGAGGGCGATAGATAGAGTGAGGGCGATAGAGTGAGGGTGATAGATAGAGTGAGGGTGATAGATAGATAGAGTGAGGGCGATAGAGAGAGTGAGGGCGATAGATAGAGTGAGGGCGATAGATAGAGTGAGGGCGATAGATAGATAGATAGAGGGCGATAGATAGATAGATAGACAGATAGATAGATAGATAGATAGATAGAGGGCGATAGATAGATAGTTGGCGATCGATAGAGTGAGGGCGATAGATAGAGTGAGGGCAATAGATAGAGTGAGGGCGATAGATAGATAGATAGATAGAGGGCGATAGATAGAGGGCGATAGATAGATAGAGTGAGGGCGATAGATAGAGTGAGGGCGATAGATAGAGTGAGGGCGATAGATAGAGTGAGGGCGATAGTTAGAGTGAGGGCGATAGATAGAGTGAGGGCGATAGATAGATAGAGTGAGGGCGATAGATAGATAGAGTGAGGGCGATAGATAGATAGAGTGAGGGCGATAGATAGAGTGAGGGCGATAGATAGAGTGAGGGCGATAGAGAGATAGATAGAGTGAGGGCGATAGATAGATCGATAGAGTGAGGGCGATAGAGAGAGTGAGGGCGATAGATAGAGAGAGTGAGGGCGATAGAGTGAGGGCGATAGAGTGAGGGCGATAGAGTGAGGGCGATAGATAGAGGGCGATAGATAGAGGGCGATAGATAGAGGGCGATAGATAGAGGGCGATAGAGGGCGATAGATAGATAGAGTGAGGGCGATAGATAGATAGAGTGAGGGCGATAGATAGAGGGCGATAGAGTGAAGGTGATAGATAGATAGAGTGAGGGCAATAGATAGAGTGAGGGCGATAGATAGAGTGAGGGCGAATGATAGATAGAGTGAGGGTGATAGATAGAGTGAGGGCGATAGATAGAGTGAGGGCGATAGATAGAGTGAGGGCGATAGTTAGAGTGAGGGCGATAGATAGATAGAGTGAGGGCGATAGATAGATAGAGGGCGATAGATAGATAGAGGGCGATAGATAGATAGAGGGCGATAGATATATAGAGGGCGATAGATATATAGAGGGCGATAGATATATAGAGGGCGATAGATATATAGAGGGCGATAGATATATAGAGGGCGATAGATAGATAGAGGGCGATAGATAGATAGATAGAGGGCGATAGATAGAGAGAGGGCGATAGATAGAGTGAAGGAGATAGATAGAGTGAGGGCGATAGATAGATAGAGTGAGGGCGATAGATAGATAGAGTGAGGGCGATAGATAGAGGGCGATAGAGTGAAGGTGATAGATAGATAGAGTGAGGGCAATAGATAGAGTGAGGGCGATAGATAGAGTGAGGGCGAATGATAGATAGAGTGAGGGCGATAGATAGATAGAGTGAGGGCGATAGATAGATAGAGTGAGGGCGATAGATAGATAGGATAGAGTGAGGGCGATAGATAGAGGGCGATAGATAGATAGAGGGCGATAGATAGATAGACGGCGATAGATAGATAGAGGGCGATAGATAGATAGAGGGCGATAGATAGATAGAGGGCGATAGATAGATAGAGGGCGATAGATATATAGAGGGCGATAGATAGATAGAGGGCGATAGATAGATAGAGGGCGATAGATAGATAGAGGGCGATAGATAGATAGAGGGCGATAGATAGAGGGCGATAGATAGATAGAGTGAGGGCGATAGATAGAGTGAGGGCGATAGACAGAGTGAAGGAGATAGATAGAGTGAGGGCGATAGATAGATAGAGTGAGGGCGATAGATAGATAGAGTGAGGGCGATAGATAGAGGGCGATAGAGTGAAGGTGATAGATAGATAGAGTGAGGGCAATAGATAGAGTGAGGGCGATAGATAGAGTGAGGGCGAATGATAGATAGAGTGAGGGTGATAGATAGAGTGAGGGCGATAGATAGATAGAGTGAGGGCGATAGATAGATAGAGTGAGGGCGATAGATAGATAGAGTGAGGGCGATAGATAGATAGAGGGCGATAGATAGATAGAGGGCGATAGATAGATAGAGGGCGATAGATATATAGAGGGCGATAGATATATAGAGGGCGATAGATATATAGAGGGCGATAGATAGATAGATAGAGGGCGATAGATAGATAGATAGAGGGCGATAGATAGAGAGAGGGCGATAGATAGAGAGAGGGCGATAGATAGAGTGAGGGCGATAGAGTGAGGGCGATAGATAGAGTGAGGGAGATAGATAGATAGAGTGAGGGCGATAGATAGATAGAGTGAGGGTGATAGATAGATAGAGTGAGGGCGATAGATAGAGTGAGGGCGATAGATAGAGTGAGGGGGCGATAGATAGAGTGAGGGGGCGATAGATAGAGTGAGGGTGATGGTTTGATAGAGTGAGGGCAATAGATAGATAGATAGACAGATAGATAGATGGCGATCGATAGAGTGAGGGCGATAGATAGATAGAGTGAGGGCGATCGATAGAGTGAGGGCGATCGATAGAGTGAGGGCGATCGATAGAGTGAGGGCGATCGATAGAGTGAGGGCGATAGATAGAGTGAGGGTGATAGATAGAGTGGGTGATAGATAGATAGAGTGAGGGCGATAGATAGAGTGAGGGCGATAGATAGAGTGAGGGCGATAGATAGAGTGAGGGCGATAGATAGAGTGAGGGCGATAGATAGAGTGAGGGCGATAGTGAGGGCGATAGTTAGATAGAGTGAGGGCAATAGATAGAGTGAGGGCGATAGATAGAGTGAGGGTGATAGATAGAGTGGGTGATAGATAGATAGAGTGAGGGCGATAGATAGAGTGAGGGCGATAGATAGAGTGAGGGCGATAGATAGAGTGAGGGCGATAGTGAGGGCGATAGTTAGATAGAGTGAGGGCAATAGATAGATAGATAGATAGATAGATAGATAGATAGATAGATAGATAGATAGATAGATAGATAGATAGAGGGCGATAGATAGATAGAGTGAGGGCGATAGATAGAGTGAGGGCGATAGATAGAGTGAGGGTGGTAGATAGATTTAGTGAGGGCGATAGATAGAGTGAGGGCGATAGATAGAGTGAGGGGGCGATAGATAGAGTGAGGGGGCGATAGATAGAGTGAGGGTGATGGTTTGATAGAGTGAGGGCAATAGATAGATAGATAGACAGATAGATAGATGGCGATCGATAGAGTGAGGGCGAACGATAGAGTGAGGGCGATCGATAGAGTGAGGGCGATCGATAGAGTGAGGGCGATCGATAGAGTGAGGGCGATAGATAGAGTGAGGGTGATAGATAGAGTGGGTGATAGATAGATAGAGTGAGGGCGATAGATAGAGTGAGGGCGATAGATAGAGTGAGGGCGATAGATAGAGTGAGGGCGATAGATAGAGTGAGGGCGATAGATAGAGTGAGGGCGATAGTGAGGGCGATAGTTAGATAGAGTGAGGGCAATAGATAGAGTGAGGGCGATAGATAGAGTGAGGGTGATAGATAGAGTGGGTGATAGATAGATAGAGTGAGGGCGATAGATAGAGTGAGGGCGATAGATAGAGTGAGGGCGATAGATAGAGTGAGGGCGATAGTGAGGGCGATAGTTAGATAGAGTGAGGGCAATAGATAGATAGATAGATAGATAGATAGATAGATAGATAGATAGATAGATAGATAGATAGATAGATAGATAGATAGATAGATAGATAGATAGAGGGCGATAGATAGATAGAGTGAGGGCGATAGATAGAGTGAGGGCGATAGATAGAGTGAGGGTGGTAGATAGATTTAGTGAGGGCGATAGATAGATAGACAGATAGAGGGCGATAGATAGAGTAAGGGTGATAGAGGGCGATAGAGTGAGGGCGATAGATAGATAGAGGGCGATAGATAGATAGAGGGAGGGCGATAGATAGAGTGAGGGCGATAGATAGAGAGAGTGAGGGCGATATTTAGATAGAGTGAGGGCAATAGATAGATAGAGTGAAGGAGATAGAGTGAGAGCGATAGATAGAGTGAAGGAGATAAATAAACAGATAGAGTGAGGGCGATAGATAGATAGAGTGAGGGCGATAGATAGATAGAGTGAGGGCAATAGATAGAGGGCGATAGATAGATAGAGGGCGATAGATAGAGGGCGATAGATATATAGAGGGCGATAGATAGATAGAGGGCGATAGATAGATAGATAGAGGGCGATAGATAGAGAGAGGGCGATAGATAGAGTGAAGGAGATAGATAGAGTGAGGGCGATAGATAGATAGAGTGAGGGCGATAGATAGATAGAGTGAGGGCGATAGATAGAGGGCGATAGAGTGAAGGTGATAGATAGATAGAGTGAGGGCAATAGATAGAGTGAAGGCGATAGATAGAGTGAGGGCGAATGATAGATAGAGTGAGGGCGATAGATAGATAGAGTGAGGGCGATAGATAGATAGAGTGAGGGCGATAGATAGATAGGATAGAGTGAGGGCGATAGATAGAGGGCGATAGATAGATAGAGGGCGATAGATAGATAGACGGCGATAGATAGATAGAGGGCGATAGATAGATAGAGGGCGATAGATAGATAGAGGGCGATAGATATATAGAGGGCGATAGATAGATAGAGGGCGATAGATAGATAGAGGGCGATAGATAGATAGAGGGCGATAGATAGATAGATAGAGGGCGATAGATAGAGGGCGATAGATAGATAGAGTGAGGGCGATAGATAGAGTGAGGGCGATAGACAGAGTGAAGGAGATAGATAGAGTGAGGGCGATAGATAGATAGAGTGAGGGCGATAGATAGATAGAGTGAGGGCGATAGATAGAGGGCGATAGAGTGAAGGTGATAGATAGATAGAGTGAGGGCAATAGATAGAGTGAGGGCGATAGATAGAGTGAGGGCGAATGATAGATAGAGTGAGGGTGATAGATAGAGTGAGGGCGATAGATAGATAGAGTGAGGGCGATAGATAGATAGAGTGAGGGCGATAGATAGATAGAGTGAGGGCGATAGATAGATAGAGTGAGGGCGATAGATAGATAGAGGGCGATAGATAGATAGAGGGCGATAGATAGATAGAGGGCGATAGATATATAGAGGGCGATAGATAGATAGATAGAGGGCGATAGATAGATAGATAGAGGGCGATAGATAGATAGATAGAGGGCGATAGATAGAGAGAGGGCGATAGATAGAGAGAGGGCGATAGATAGAGTGAGGGCGATAGAGTGAGGGCGATAGATAGAGTGAGGGAGATAGATAGATAGAGTGAGGGCGATAGATAGATAGAGTGAGGGTGATAGATAGATAGAGTGAGGGCGATAGAGTGAGGGCGATAGATAGAGTGAGGGGGCGATAGATAGAGTGAGGGGGCGATAGATAGAGTGAGGGTGATGGTTTGATAGAGTGAGGGCAATAGATAGATAGATAGACAGATAGATAGATGGCGATCGATAGAGTGAGGGCGAACGATAGAGTGAGGGCGATCGATAGAGTGAGGGCGATCGATAGAGTGAGGGCGATCGATAGAGTGAGGGCGATAGATAGAGTGAGGGTGATAGATAGAGTGGGTGATAGATAGATAGAGTGAGGGCGATAGATAGAGTGAGGGCGATAGATAGAGTGAGGGCGATAGATAGAGTGAGGGCGATAGATAGAGTGAGGGCGATAGATAGAGTGAGGGCGATAGTGAGGGCGATAGTTAGATAGAGTGAGGGCAATAGATAGAGTGAGGGCGATAGATAGAGTGAGGGTGATAGATAGAGTGGGTGATAGATAGATAGAGTGAGGGCGATAGATAGAGTGAGGGCGATAGATAGAGTGAGGGCGATAGATAGAGTGAGGGCGATAGTGAGGGCGATAGTTAGATAGAGTGAGGGCAATAGATAGATAGATAGATAGATAGATAGATAGAGGGCGATAGATAGATAGAGTGAGGGCGATAGATAGAGTGAGGGCGATAGATAGAGTGAGGGTGGTAGATAGATTTAGTGAGGGCGATAGATAGATAGACAGATAGAGGGCGATAGATAGAGTAAGGGTGATAGAGGGCGATAGAGTGAGGGCGATAGATAGATAGAGGGCGATAGATAGAGAGAGTGAGGGCGATATTTAGATAGAGTGAGGGCAATAGATAGATAGAGTGAAGGAGATAGAGTGAGAGCGATAGATAGAGTGAAGGAGATAAATAAACAGATAGAGTGAGGGCGATAGATAGATAGAGTGAGGGCGATAGATAGATAGAGTGAGGGCAATAGATAGAGGGCGATAGATAGATAGAGGGCGATAGATAGAGGGCGATAGATAGATAGAGGGCGATAGATAGATAGAGGGCGATAGATAGATAGAGGGCGATAGATAGATAGAGGGCGATAGATAGATAGATAGAGGGCGATAGATAGATAGATAGAGGGCGATAGATAGATAGAGGGCGATAGATAGAGAGAGGGCGATAGATAGAGTGAGGGCGATAGATAGAGTGAGGGCGATAAATAGAGTGAGGGTGATAGATAGAGTGGGTGATAGATAGATAGAGTGAGGGCGATAGATAGAGTGAGGGCGATAGATATAGTGAGGGCGATAGATATAGTGAGGGCGATAGATATAGTGAGGGCGATAGATAGAGTGAGGGGGCGATAGATAGAGTGAGGGGGCGATAGATAGAGTGAGGGGGCGATAGATAGAGTGAGGGGGCGATAGATAGAGTGAGGGGGCGATAGATAGAGTGAGGGGGCGATAGACAGAGTGAGGGGGCGATAGATAGAGTGAAGGTGATAGATAGATAGAGTGAGGGCAATAGATAGAGTGAGGGCGATAGATAGAGTGAGGGCGATAGATAGAGTGAGGGCGATAGATAGAGTGAGGGCGATAGATAGAGTGAGGGCGATAGATAGAGTGAGGGCGATAGTTAGAGTGAGGGCGATAGTTAGAGTGAGGGCGATAGATAGATAGAGTGAGGGCGATAGATAGATAGAGTGAGGGCGATAGATAGATAGAGTGAGGGCGATAGATAGATAGAGTGAGGGCGATAGATAGAGTGAGGGCGATAGATAGAGTGAGGGCGATAGAGAGATAGATAGAGTGAGGGCGATAGATAGATCGATAGAGTGAGGGCGATAGAGAGAGTGAGGGCGATAGATAGAGAGAGTGAGGGCGATAGAGAGAGTGAGGGCGATAGAGAGAGTGAGGGCGATAGATAGAGAGAGTGAGGGCGATAGAGTGAGGGCGATAGAGTGAGGGCGATAGAGTGAGGGCGATAGAGTGAGGGCGATAGAGTGAGGGCGATAGATAGAGGGCGATAGATAGAGGGCGATAGATAGAGGGCGATAGATAGAGGGCGATAGATAGAGGGCGATAGATAGAGGGCGATAGATAGAGGGCGATAGAGGGCGATAGATAGAGGGCGATAGAGGGCGATAGATAGATAGAGTGAGGGCGATAGATAGAGGGCGATAGAGTGAAGGTGATAGATAGATAGAGTGAGGGCAATAGATAGAGTGAGGGCGATAGATAGAGTGAGGGCGAATGATAGATAGAGTGAGGGTGATAGATAGAGTGAGGGCGATAGATAGAGTGAGGGCGATAGATAGAGTGAGGGCGATAGTTAGAGTGAGGGCGATAGATAGATAGAGTGAGGGCGATAGATAGATAGAGGGCGATAGATAGATAGAGGGCGATAGATAGATAGAGGGCGAT
The DNA here is from genome assembly GCF_964263255.1 of Lissotriton vulgaris. Lineage (NCBI taxonomy): Eukaryota > Metazoa > Chordata > Amphibia > Caudata > Salamandridae > Lissotriton > Lissotriton vulgaris. The sequence goes on from NC_141697.1 coordinate 842,106,517, forward strand.
AGATAGATAGAGGGCGATAGATAGATAGAGGGCGATAGATATATAGAGGGCGATAGATATATAGAGGGCGATAGATATATAGAGGGCGATAGATATATAGAGGGCGATAGATATATAGAGGGCGATAGATAGAGGGCGATAGATAGAGGGCGATAGATAGAGGGCGATAGAGGGCGATAGATAGAGGGCGATAGAGGGCGATAGATAGATAGAGTGAGGGCGATAGATAGAGGGCGATAGAGTGAAGGTGATAGATAGATAGAGTGAGGGCAATAGATAGAGTGAGGGCGATAGATAGAGTGAGGGCGAATGATAGATAGAGTGAGGGTGATAGATAGAGTGAGGGCGATAGATAGAGTGAGGGCGATAGATAGAGTGAGGGCGATAGTTAGAGTGAGGGCGATAGATAGATAGAGTGAGGGCGATAGATAGATAGAGGGCGATAGATAGATAGAGGGCGATAGATAGATAGAGGGCGATAGATAGATAGAGGGCGATAGATAGATAGAGGGCGATAGATATATAGAGGGCGATAGATATATAGAGGGCGATAGATATATAGAGGGCGATAGATATATAGAGGGCGATAGATAGATAGAGGGCGATAGATAGATAGATAGAGGGCGATAGATAGAGAGAGGGCGATAGATAGAGTGAAGGAGATAGATAGAGTGAGGGCGATAGATAGATAGAGTGAGGGCGATAGACAGATAGAGTGAGGGCGATAGAGTGAAGGTGATAGATAGATAGAGTGAGGGCAATAGATAGAGTGAGGGCGATAGATAGAGTGAGGGCGAATGATAGATAGAGGGCGATAGATAGATAGAGGGCGATCGATAGATATATAGAGGGCGATAGATAGATAGAGGGCGATAGATAGATAGAGGGCGATAGATAGATAGATAGAGGGCGATAGATAGAGGGCGATAGATAGATAGAGTGAGGGCGATAGATAGAGTGAGGGCGATAGATAGATAGAGGGCGATAGATAGATAGAGGGCGATAGATAGGTAGAGTGAGGGCGATAGATAGATAGAGTGAGGGCGATAGATAGATAGAGTGAGGGCGATAGATAGAGTGAGGGCGATAGATAGATAGAGGGCGATAGATAGATAGAGGGCGATAGATAGATAGAGGGCGATAGATATATAGAGGGCGATAGATAGATAGAGGGCGATAGATATATAGAGGGCGATAGATAGATAGATAGAGGGCGATAGAGAGAGGGCGATAGATAGAGTGAAGGAGATAGATAGAGTGAGGGCGATAGATAGATAGAGTGAGGGCGATAGATAGATAGAGTGAGGGCGATAGATAGAGGGCGATAGAGTGAAGGTGATAGATAGATAGAGTGAGGGCAATAGATAGAGTGAGGGCGATAGATAGAGTGAGGGCGAATGATAGATAGAGTGAGGGTGATAGATAGATAGAGTGAGGGCGATAGATAGATAGAGTGAGGGCGATAGATAGATAGAGTGAGGGTGATAGATAGATAGAGTGAGGGCGATAGATAGAGGGCGATAGAGTGAAGGTGATAGATAGATAGAGTGAGGGCAATAGATAGAGTGAGGGCGATAGATAGAGTGAGGGCGAATGATAGATAGAGTGAGGGTGATAGATAGATAGAGTGAGGGCGATAGATAGATAGAGTGAGGGCGATAGATAGATAGAGTGAGGGTGATAGATAGATAGAGTGAGGGCGATAGATAGAGTGAGGGCGATAGATAGATAGAGTGAGGGCGATAGATAGGTAGAGTGAGGGCGATAGATAGATAGAGTGAGGGCGATAGATAGATAGAGTGAGGGCGATAGATAGAGTGAGGGCGATAGATAGATAGAGGGCGATAGATAGATAGAGGGCGATAGATAGATAGAGGGCGATAGATAGATAGAGGGCGATAGATATATAGAGGGCGATAGATATATAGAGGGCGATAGATATATAGAGGGCGATAGATAGATAGAGGGCGATAGATAGATAGATAGAGGGCGATAGAGAGAGGGCGATAGATAGAGTGAAGGAGATAGATAGAGTGAGGGCGATAGATAGATAGAGTGAGGGCGATAGATAGATAGAGTGAGGGCGATAGATAGAGGGCGATAGAGTGAAGGTGATAGATAGATAGAGTGAGGGCAATAGATAGAGTGAGGGCGATAGATAGAGTGAGGGCGAATGATAGATAGAGTGAGGGTGATAGATAGATAGAGTGAGGGCGATAGATAGATAGAGTGAGGGCGATAGATAGATAGAGTGAGGGCGATAGAGAGATAGAGTGAGGGCGATAGATAGATAGAGTGAGGGCGATAGATAGATAGAGGGCGATAGATAGATAGAGGGCGATAGATATATAGAGGGCGATAGATAGATAGATAGAGGGCGATAGATAGATAGATAGAGGGCGATAGATAGATAGAGGGCGATAGATAGAGAGAGGGCGATAGATAGAGAGAGGGCGATAGATAGAGTGAGGGCGATAGATAGAGTGAGGGCGATAGAGTGAGGGCGATAGATAGAGTGAGGGAGATAGATAGATAGAGTGAGGGCGATAGATAGATAGAGTGAGGGCGATAGATAGAGTGAGGGCGATAGATATAGTGAGGGCGATAGATATAGTGAGGGGGCGATAGATAGAGTGAGGGGGCGATAGATAGAGTGAGGGTGATGGTTTGATAGAGTGAGGGCAATAGATAGATAGATAGACAGATAGATAGATGGCGATCGATAGAGTGAGGGCGAACGATAGAGTGAGGGCGATCGATAGAGTGAGGGCGATCGATAGAGTGAGGGCGATCGATAGAGTGAGGGCGATCGATAGAGTGAGGGCGATCGATAGAGTGAGGGCGATCGATAGAGTGAGGGCGATCGATTGAGTGAGGGTGATAGATAGAGTGGGTGATAGATAGATAGAGTGAGGGCGATAGATAGAGTGAGGGCGATAGATAGAGTGAGGGCGATAGTGAGGGCGATAGTTAGATAGAGTGAGGGCAATAGATAGAGTGAGGGCGATAGATAGAGTGAGGGTGATAGATAGAGTGGGTGATAGATAGATAGAGTGAGGGCGATAGATAGAGTGAGGGCGATAGATAGAGTGAGGGCGATAGATAGAGTGAGGGCGATAGATAGAGTGAGGGCGATAGTGAGGGCGATAGTTAGATAGAGTGAGGGCAATAGATAGAGTGAGGGCGATAGATAGAGTGAGGGTGATAGATAGAGTGAGGGCGATAGATAGAGTGAGGGCGATAGATAGAGTGAGGGCGATAGATAGAGTGAGGGCGATAGATAGAGTGAGGGCGATAGATAGAGTGAGGGCGATAGATAGAGTGAGGGCGATAGATAGAGTGAGGGCAATAGATAGATAGATAGATAGATAGATAGATAGATAGATAGATAGATAGATAGATAGATAGATAGATAGATAGATAGATAGATAGAGGGCGATAGATAGATAGAGTGAGGGCGATAGATAGAGTGAGGGCGATAGATAGAGTGAGGGTGGTAGATAGATTTAGTGAGGGCGATAGATAGATAGACAGATAGAGGGCGATAGATAGAGTAAGGGTGATAGAGGGCGATAGAGTGAGGGTGATAGATAGATAGAGGGCGATAGATAGATAGAGGGAGGGCGATAGATAGAGTGAGGGCGATAGATAGAGAGAGTGAGGGCGATATTTAGATAGAGTGAGGGCAATAGATAGATAGAGTTAGGGCGATAGATAGAGTGAGGGCGATAGATAGAGTGAGGGCGATAGATAGAGTGAGGGCGATAGATAGAGTGAGGGCGATCGATAGAGTGAGGGCGATCGATAGAGTGAGGGCGATCGATAGAGTGAGGGCGATCGATAGAGTGAGGGCGATCGATAGAGTGAGGGCGATCGATAGAGTGAGGGCGATCGATAGAGTGAGGGCGATCGATAGAGTCAGGGCGATAGATAGAGTCAGGGCGATAGATAGAGTCAGGGCGATAGATAGAGTGAGGGCGATAGATAGAGTGAGGGCGATAGATAGAGTGAGGGCGATAGATAGATAGAGTGAGGGCGATAGATAGATAGAGTGAGGGTGATAGATAGATAGAGTGAGGGCGATAGATAGAGGGCGATAGAGTGAAGGTGATAGATAGATAGAGTGAGGGCAATAGATAGAGTGAGGGCGATAGATAGAGTGAGGGCGAATGATAGATAGAGTGAGGGCGATAGATAGAGAGAGGGCGATAGATAGATAGAGTACCAAAACAAATAAAAACTTTTTTGACTTGACTTTGATAGATAGAGTGAGGGCGATAGATAGATAGAGTGAGGGCGATAGATAGAGGGCGATAGAGTGAAGGTGATAGATAGATAGAGTGAGGGCAATAGATAGATAGAGTGAGGGCGATAGATAGATAGAGTGAGGGCGATAGATAGAGGGCGATAGAGGGAAGGTGATAGATAGATAGAGTGAGGGCAATAGATAGAGTGAGGGCGAATGATAGATAGAGTGAGGGCGAATGATAGATAGAGTGAGGGTGATAGATAGAGTGAGGGCGATAGATAGATAGAGTGAGGGCGATAGATAGATAGAGTGAGGGCGATAGATAGAGTGAGGGCGATAGATAGATAGAGGGCGATAGATAGATAGAGGGCGATAGATAGATAGAGGGCGATAGATATATAGAGGGCGATAGATATATAGAGGGCGATAGATATATAGAGGGCGATAGATAGATAGAGGGCGATAGATAGATAGATAGAGGGCGATAGAGAGAGGGCGATAGATAGAGTGAAGGAGATAGATAGAGTGAGGGCGATAGATAGATAGAGTGAGGGCGATAGATAGAGGGCGATAGAGTGAAGGTGATAGATAGATAGAGTGAGGGCAATAGATAGAGTGAGGGCGATAGATAGAGTGAGGGCGAATGATAGATAGAGTGAGGGCGATAGATAGATAGAGTGAGGGCGATAGATAGATAGAGTGAGGGCGATAGATAGGTAGAGTGAGGGCGATAGATAGATAGAGTGAGGGCGATAGATAGATAGGATAGAGTGAGGGCGATAGATAGATAGGATAGAGTGAGGGCGATAGATAGAGGGCGATAGAGTGAAGGTGATAGATAGATAGAGTGAGGGCGATAGATAGATAGAGGGCGATAGATAGATAGAGGGCGATAGATAGATAGAGGGCGATAGATAGATAGATAGAGGGCGATAGATATATAGAGGGCGATAGATATATAGAGGGCGATAGATATATAGAGGGCGATAGATATATAGAGGGCGATAGATAGATAGAGGGCGATAGATAGAGAGAGGGCGATAGAGAGAGAGAGGGCGATAGATAGAGAGAGGGCGATAGATAGAGAGAGGGCGATAGATAGAGTGAGGGCGATAGATAGAGTGAGGGCGATAGATAGAGTGAGGGCGATAGATAGAGTGAGGGTGATAGATAGAGTGAGGGTGATAGATAGATAGAGTGAGGGCAATAGATTTAGTGAGGGCGATCCGATTGGAATTCCAGATCCGATTGGAATTCGGTCTACTAAACCAGCACCAAATCAGACAAGCAGCCATATTAAAAACATGCTGGAAATTAAGAGCTGCTGAAGAGGACACCCTTATGGGCCTTTGCTGGACTGAGATAAACAACCAGAAAAAGACAAAAAATTCATGGAAAATGGTATGGGAGAACGCCGTCTCGAGCCTTAAAATGGAAAAGGCATGGAACACAAATCAATCATTTGTGGCGTTCAAAAAAGAGACTAACGCAGCAGCAAAGCAAATATCATGGACAGCAGACAAAGCTGCCATAGCAAACAAAAAACATGGATGGACCGTGTTGGCCACGTATGGGAAGCTGGAGCCACAACCATATTTAGTCAACCATATATCCCCAGCTGCCCAAAAAATACTTTTAAAATTACGGCTGGGAACCACCTTATTAAAAAATCATACACCTGCATGGAAGCAAACATGGCCGACTCCCGTTTGTAGACTATGTGGGGAAATGGAAGAATCCTTGATGCACATATTGTGTATTTGCCCATGTTTAACAAATTTGAGACGTTATTTTCTACTGCATGTTTTTCAACTTTTTCAAATTAGATCATGTCGCCCGGCCGTCATGCTGGCCCTGAACAGCTACCAACTGCAGACAGCTTGTAGGGCCGCTAGATTTTGCCAAAAGGCACTTCAGCTAATCATGAACACTGAGGTAAAGGACTGCAAATGTCCGAATCCGACTGTGTGAAGTGCAAGCACAACTGCAAAAACATTATGTACACAGACATTTTAGAAAGTTTTTCTACTTCAATGTATCTTTAGTTGGTATACTTTAATTTTAAAGTATAAGTTGCTTCTTTTTATATGAACAATATTGTAAAGGTTTTAATTAACTATATACAATAAAACTTACTTACGAGTGAGGGCAATAGATAGATAGAGTGAGGGCGATCGATAGAGTGAGGGCGATAGATAGATAGAGTGAGGGCGATAGATAGATCGATAGAGTGAGGGCGATAGATAGATCGATAGAGTGAGGGCGATAGATAGATCGATAGAGTGAGGGCGATAGAGAGAGTGAGGGCGATAGCTAGAGAGAGTGAGGGCGATAGAGAGAGTGAGGGCGATAGATAGAGAGAGTGAGGGCGATAGAGTGAGGGCGATAGATAGAGTGAGGGTGATAGATAGAGTCAGGGCAATAGACAGAGTGAGGGCAATAGACAGAGTGAGGGCGATAGATAGAGTGAAGGAGATAGAGTGAGAGCGATAGATAGAGTGAAGGAGATAAATAAACAGATAGAGTGAGGGCGATAGATAGATAGAGTGAGGGCGATAGATAGATAGAGAGAGGGCGATAGATAGATAGAGGGCGATAGATAGATAGAGGGCGATAGATAGATAGAGGGCGATAGATAGATAGATAGATAGAGGGCGATAGATAGATAGATAGAGGGCGATAGATAGAGAGAGGGCGATAGATAAAGTGAGGGCGATAGATAGAGTGAGGGTGATAGATAGAGTGGGTGATAGATAGATAGAGTGAGGGCGATAGATAGATAGATAGATAGAGGGCGATAGATAGATAGATAGAGGGCGATAGATAGAGAGAGGGCGATAGATAGAGTGAGGGCGATAGATAGAGTGAGGGCCATAGATAGAGTGAGGGCGATAGATAGATAGAGTGAGGGCGATAGATAGATAGAGTGAGGGCGATAGATAGATAGAGTGAGGGCGATAGATAGAGTGAGGGCGATAGATAGAGTGAAGGAGATAGATAGAGTGAGGGCGATAGATAGATAGAGTGAGGGCGATAGAGTGAGGGCGATAGAGTGAGGGCGATAGAGTGAGGGCGATAGAGTGAGGGCGATAGATAGAGTGAAGGAGATAGATAGAGTGAGGGCGATAGAGAGATAGATAGAGTGAGGGCGATAGATAATTCGATAGAGTGAGGGCGATAGAGAGAGTGAGGGCGATAGCTAGAGAGAGTGAGGGCGATAGAGAGAGTGAGGGCGATAGCTAGAGAGAGTGAGGGCGATAGAGAGAGTGAGGGCGATAGATAGAGTGAGGGCGATAGATAGAGTGAGGGCGATAGATAGAGTGAGGGCGATAGATAGATTGAGGGGGCGATAGAAAGAGTGAGGGGGCGATAGATAGAGTGAGGGCAATAGATAGATAGAGTGAGGGCGATCGATAGAGTGAGGGCGATCGATAGAGTGAGGGCGATAGATAGAGTGAGGGCGATAGATAGAGTGAGGGCGATAGAGTGAGGGCGATAGATAGAGTGAGGGCGATAGATAGAGTGAGGGCGATAGATAGATAGATAGAGTGAGGGCGATAGATAGAGTGAGGGCGATAGATAGAGAGAGTGAGGGCGATATTTAGATAGAGTGAGGGCAATAGATAGATAGAGTTAGGGCGATAGATAGAGTGAGGGCGATAGATAGATAGAGTGAGGGGGCGATAGATCGAGTGAGAGCGATAGATAGATAGAGTGAGGGCGATAGATAGAGTGAGGGCGATAGATAGAGAGAGTGAGGGCGATATTTAGATAGAGTGAGGGCAATAGATAGATAGAGTTAGGGCGATAGATAGAGTGAGGGCGATAGATAGAGTGAGGGCGATAGATAGATAGAGTGAGGGGGCGATAGATCGAGTGGGGGCGATAGATCGAGTGAGAGCGATAGATAGAGTGAGGGCGATAGATAGAGTGAGGGCAATAGGTAGATAGAGTGAGGGCAATAGGTAGATAGAGTGAGGGCAATAGGTAGATAGAGTGAGGGCGATAAATAGAGAGAGCGATAGATAGAGTGAGGGCAATAGAGTGAGGGCGATAGATATAGTGAGGGCGATAGATATAGTGAGGGCGATAGATATAGTGAGGGCGATAGATAGATTGAGGGGGCGATAGAAAGAGTGAGGGGGCGATAGATAGATAGAGTGAGGGCGATAGATAGATAGAGTGAGGGCGATAGATAGAGTGAGGGCGATAGATAGAGTGAGGGCGATAGAGAGATAGATAGAGTGAGGGCGATATAGAGATAGATAGAGTGAGGGTGATAGAGTGAGGGCGATAGAGAGAGTGAGGGCGATAGAGAGAGTGAGGGCGATAGATAGAGAGAGTGAGGGCGATAGAGTGAGGGCGATAGAGTGAGGGCGATAGAGTGAGGGCGATAGAGTGAGGGCGATAGATAGAGGGCGATAGATAGAGGGCGATAGATAGAGGGCGATAGATAGAGGGCGATAGATAGAGGGCGATAGATAGAGGGCGATAGATAGATAGAGTGAGGGCGATAGATAGAGGGCGATAGAGTGAGGGCGATAGATAGAGTGAGGGGGATAGATAGAGTGAGGGCAATAGGTAGATAGAGTGAGGGCAATAGGTAGATAGAGTGAGGGCGATAAATAGAGAGAGCGATAGATAGAGTGAGGGCAAAAGATAGAGTGAGGGCAATAGATAGAGTGAGGGCAATAGATAGAGTGAGGGCAATAGATAGAGTGAGGGTGATAGAGTGAAGGCGATAGATAGAGGGCGATAGATAGAGGGCGATAGATAGAGGGCGATAGATAGAGGGCGATAGATAGAGGGCGATAGATAGAGGGCGATAGATAGAGGGAGGGCGATAGATAGAGTGAGGGCGATTGATAGATAGAGTGAGGGCGATTGATAGATAGAGTGAGGGCGATAGATAGAGTGAGGGCGATTGATAGATAGAGTGAGGGCGATTGATAGATAGAGTGAGGGCGATAGATAGAGTGAGGGCAATAGATAGATAGAGAGAGGGCGATAGAGTTAGGGCGATAGATAGAGTGAGGTTGATAGATAGAGTGAGGGCGATAGATAGATAGAGTGAGGGCGATAGATAGAGTGAGGGCGATAGATAGAGTGAGGGCGATAGATAGAGTGAGGGCGATAGAGTGAGGGTGATAGATAGAGTGAGGGTGATAGATAGAGTGAGGGTGATAGATAGAGTGAGGGTGATAGATAGAGTGAGGGCGATAGATAGAGTGAGGGCGATATATAGTGAGGGTGATAGATAGAGTGAGGGCGATAGATAGAGTGAGGGCGATATATAGAGTGAGGGCGATATATAGAGTGAGGGCGATAGATAGATAGAGTGAGGGCGATAGATAGATAGAGTGAGGGCGATAGATAGATAGAGTGAGGGCGATAGATAGAGTGAGGGCGATAGATAGAGTGAGGGTGATAGATAGAGTGAGGGTGATAGATAGAGTGAGGGCGATAGATAGAGTGAGGGCGATATATAGAGTGAGGGCGATATATAGAGTGAGGGCGATATATAGAGTGAGGGCGATAGATAGATAGAGTGAGGGCGATAGATAGATAGAGTGAGGGCGATAGATAGATAGAGTGAGGGCAATAGATAGATAGAGTGAGGGCGATAGATCGAGTGAGGGCAATAGATAGATAGATAAAGTGAGGGCGATAGATAGATAGAGGGCAATAGATAGATAGAGTGAGGGAGATAGAGTGAGGGCGATAGAGTGAGGGCGAAAGAGTGAGGGCGATAGATAGAGGGCGATAGATAGAGGGCGATAGATAGAGGGCGATAGATAGAGGGCGATAGATAGAGGGCGATAGATAGAGGGCGATAGATAGAGGGCGATAGATAGAGTGAGGGTGATAGATAGATAGAGTGAGGGCGATAGATAGATAGAGTGAGGGCGATAGAGTGAGGGCGATAGAGTGAGGGCGATAGATAGAGGGCGATAGATAGAGGGCGATAGATAGAGGGCGATAGATAGAGGGCGATAGATAGAGGGCGATAGATAGAGGGCGATAGATAGAGGGCGATAGATAGAGGGCGATAGATAGAGGGCGATAGATAGAGGGCGATAGATAGAGTGAGGGTGATAGATAGAGTGAGGGCGATAGATAGATAGAGTGAGGGCGATAGATAGATAGAGTGAGGGCGATAGAGTGAGGGTGATAGAGTGAGGGCAATAGATAGATAGTGAGGGCAATAGATAGATAAGAGTGAGGGCGATAGATAGATAAGAGTGAGGGCCATAGAGAGATAGATAGAGTGAGGGCGATAGATAGATAGAGTGAGGGCGATAGATAGAGTGAGGGCGATAGAGTGAGGGCGATAGATAGAGTGAGGGCGATGGAGTGAGGGCGATAGATAGAGTGAGGGCGATAGATAGAGTCAGGGCGATAGATAGAGTCAGGGCGATAGATAGAGTCAGGGCGATAGATAGAGTGAGGGAGATAGATAGAGTGAGGGAGATAGATAAAGTGAGGGCGATAGGGCGATAGAGTGAGGGAGATAGATAAAGTGAGGGCGATAGATAGAGTGAGGGCGATAGATAGAGTGAGGGCGATAGAGTGAGGGCGATAGAGTGAGGGCGATAGATAGATAGAGTGAGGGCGATAGATAGATAGAGTGAGGGCGATAGATAGATAGAGTGAGGGCGATAGATAGAGTGAGGGCGATAGATAGAGTGAGGGCGATAGATAGAGTGAGGGCGATAGATAGAGTGAGGGCGATAGAGTGAGGGCGATAGAGTGAGGGCGATAGAGTGAGGGCGATAGAGTGAGGGCGATAGAGTGAGGGCGATAGAGTGAGGGCGATAGAGTGAGGGCGATAGGTAGAGGGCGATAGGTAGAGGGCGATAGGTAGAGGGCGATAGGTAGAGGGCGATAGATAGAGGGCGATAGATAGAGGGCGATAGATAGAGTGAGGGTGATAGATAGATAGAGTGAGGGCGATAGATAGATAGAGTGAGGGCGATAGAGTGAGGGTGATAGAGTGAGGGCAATAGATAGATAGTGAGGGCAATAGATAGATAAGAGTGAGGGCGATAGATAGATAAGAGTGAGGGCGATAGAGAGATAGATAGAGTGAGGGCGATAGATAGAGTGAGGGCGATAGATAGAGTGAGGGCGATAGATAGAGTGAGGGCGATAGATAGAGTGAGGGCAATAGATAGATAGAGTGAGGGCAATAGATAGATAGAGTGAGGGCGATAGATAGATAGAGTGAGGGCAATAGATAGATAGAGTGAGGGCGATAGATAGATAGAGTGAGGGCGATAGATAGATAGAGTGAGGGCGATAGATAGATAGAGTGAGGGCGATAGATAGATAGAGTGAGGGCAATAGATAGATAGTGAGGGCAATAGATAGATAAGAGTGAGGGCGATAGATAGATAAGAGTGAGGGCGATAGAGTGAGGGCAATAGATAGATAGATAAAGTGAGGGCGATAGATAGATAGAGGGCAATAGATAGATAGAGTGAGGGCGATAGATAGATAGAGTGAGGGCGATAGATAGAGAGAGTAAGGGCGATAGATAGAGAGAGTAAGGGCGATAGATAGAGAGAGTGAGGGCGATAGTTAGATAGAGTGAGGGCAATAGATAGATAGAGTGAGGGCAATAGATAGATAGAGAGAGGGCGATAGAGATAGGGCGATAGATAGAGTGAGGTTGATAGATAGAGTGAGGGCGATAGATAGATAGAGTGAGGGCGATAGATAGAGTGAGGGCGATAGATAGATAGAGTGAGGGCGATAGATAGAGTGAGGGCGATAGATAGAGTGAGGGCGATAGAGTGAGGGCGATAGATAGAGTGAGGGCGATGGAGTGAGGGCGATAGATAGAGTGAGGGCGATAGATAGAGTGAGGGCGATAGATAGAGTCAGGGCGATAGATAGAGTGAGGGAGATAGATAGAGTGAGGGAGATAGATAAAGTGAGGGCGATAGGGCGATAGAGTGAGGGAGATAGATAAAGTGAGGGCGATAGATAGAGTGAGGGCAATAGATAGAGAGCGAGAGATAGCGTGAGGGCGATAGATAGAGTGAGGGCGATAGATAGAGTGAGGGTGGTAGATAGATAGAGGGCGATAGATGGATAGATAGAGGGCGATAGATAGCGTGAGGGCGATAGATAGAGTGAGGGCGATAGATAGAGTGAGGGTGGTAGATAGATAGAGGGCGATAGATGGATAGATAGAGGGCGATAGATAGAGTGAGGGCGATAGATAGATAGATAGATAGATAGATAGATAGATAGATAGATAGATAGAGTGAGGGCAATAGATAGATAGAGAGAGGGCGATAGAGTTAGGGCGATAGATAGAGTGAGGTTGATAGATAGAGTGAGGGCGATAGATAGATAGAGTGAGGGCGATAGATAGATAGAGTGAGGGCGATAGATAGAGTGAGGGCGATAGATAGATAGAGTGAGGGCGATAGATAGAGTGAGGGCGATAGAGTGAGGGCAATAGATAGAGAGCGAGAGATAGCGTGAGGGCGACAGATAGAGTGAGGGCGATAGATAGAGTGAGGGTGGTAGATAGATAGAGGGCGATAGATGGATAGATAGAGGGCGATAGATAGAGTGAGGGCGATAGATAGTTAGATAGATAGATAGATAGATAGATAGAGTGAGGGCGATAGATAGATAGATAGATAGATAGATAGATAGATAGATAGATAGATAGATAGATAGATAGATAGATAGATAGATAGATAGATAGATAGATAGATAGATAGAGTGAGGGCGATAGAGTGAGAGCAATAGATAGAGTGAGGGCGATAAATAAACAGATAGAGTGAGGGCGATAGATAGAGGGAGGGCGATCGATAGAGGGCGATCGATAGAGGGAGGGCGATCGGTAGAGGGAGGGCGATCGGTAGAGGGAGGGCGATCGGTAGAGGGAGGGCGATCGGTAGAGGGAGGGCGATCGGTAGAGGGAGGGCGATCGGTAGAGTGAGGGCGATCGGTAGAGTGAGGGCGATCGGTAGAGTGAGGGCGATAGATAGATTGAGGGCGATAGAGTGAGGGTGATAGATAGATAGAGGGCGATAGAGTGAGGGTGATAGATAGATAGAGGGCGATAGAGTGAGGGTGATAGATAGATAGAGGGCGATAGAGTGAGGGTGATAGATAGATAGAGGACGATAGATAGATAGAGGGCGATAGATAGATAGAGGGCGATAGATAGATAGAGGGCGATAGATGGATAGATAGAGGGCGATAGAATGAGGGCGATAGATGGATAGATAGAGGGCGATAGAGTGAGGGCGATAGATAGACAGATAGATAGATAGATAGATAGATAGATAGATAGATAGATAGATAGATAGATAGATAGATAAATAGATAGAGTGAGGGCGATAGATAGATAGATAGATAGATAGATAGATAGATAGATAGATAGATAGATAGATAGATAGATAGATAGATAGATAGATAGAGGGAGGGCGATATTTAGATAGAGTGAGGGCAATAGATAGATAGAGTGAGGGCAATGGATAGATAGAGTGAGGGCAATGGATAGATAGAGTGAGGGCGATAGATAGAGTGAGGGCGATAGATAGAGTGAGGGCGATAGAGAGAGTGAGGGCGATATTTAGATAGAGTGAGGGCAATAGATAGATAGAGTGAGGGCGATAGATAGAGTGAGGGCGATAGATAGAGTGAGGGGGATAGATAGAGTGAGGGCAATAGGTAGATAGAGTGAGGGCGATAAATAGAGAGAGCGATAGATAGAGTGAGGGCAATAGATAGAGTGAGGGCAATAGATAGAGTGAGGGCAATAGATAGAGTGAGGGCAATAGATAGAGTGAGGGCAATAGATAGACATAGTGAGGGCGAAAGACAGAGTGAGGGCAATAGATAGATTGAGGGGGCGATAGATAGATTGAGGGGGCGATAGAAAGAGTGAGGGGGCGATAGATAGAGTGAGGGCAATAGATAGATAGAGTGAGGGCAATAGATAGATAGAGTGAGGGCAATAGATAGATAGAGTGAGGGCGATAGATAGATAGAGTGAGGGCGATAGAGAGATAGATAGAGTGAGGGCGATAGAGAGATAGATAGAGTGAGGGCGATAGAGAGAGTGAGGGCGATAGAGAGAGTGAGGGCGATAGATAGAGTGAGGGCGATAGAGTGAGGGCGATAGATAGAGTGAGGGCAATAGAGTGAGGGTGATAGATAGAGTCAGGGCAATAGACAGAGTGAGGGCAATAGACAGAGTGAGGGCGATAGATAGAGTGAAGGAGATAGAGTGAGAGCGATAGAGTGAAGGAGATAAATAAACAGATAGAGTGAGGGCGATAGATAGAGTGAGGGCAATAGATAGTGAGGGCGATAGATAGAGTGAGGGCGATAGATAGAGTGAAGGAGATAAATAAACAGATAGAGTGAGGGCGATAGATAAATAGATAGATAGATAGATAGATAGAGTGAGGGCGATAGATAGAGTGAGGGCGATAGATAGAGGGCGATAGATAGAAAGATAGATAGAAGGCGATAGATAAGAGTGGGGGCGATAGATAGAGTGAGGGCGATAGAGTGAGGGCGATAGATAGAGTGAGGGCGAATGATAGATAGAGGGCGATAGATAGATAGAGGGCGAATGATAGATAGAGGGCGATAGATAGATAGAGGGCGATAGATAGATAGATAGAGGGCGATAGATAGAGTGAGGGTGATAGATAGATAGATAGAGTGAGGGTGATAGATAGATAGAGTGAGGGCAATAGATAGATAGATAGATAGATAGATAGATAGATAGATAGATAGATAGATAGATAGAGTGAGGGCGATAGATTGAGGGGGCGATAGATAGAGTGAGGGCGAATGATAGATAGAGTGAGGGTGATAGATAGAGTGAGGGCGATAGATAGATAGAGTGAGGGCGATAGATAAATAGAGTGAGGGCGATAGATAAATAGAGTGAGGGCGATAGATAGAGGGCGATAGATAGATAGAGGGCGATAGATAGATAGAGGGCGATAGATAGAGAGAGGGCGATAGATAGAGAGAGGGCGATAGATAGAGTGAGGGTGATAGATAGAGTGAGGGCGATAGATAGAGTGAGGGCGATAGATAGAGTGAGGGCGATAGATAGAGTGAGGGCGATAGAGTGAGGGCGATAGATAGAGTGAGGGTGATAGATAGAGTGAGGGTGGTAGATAGATAGAGGGAGGGCGATAGATAGAGTGAGGGCGATAGATAGAGTGAGGGCGATAGATAGAGTGAGGGCGATAGATATAGTGAGGGCGATAGATATAGTGAGGGCGATAGATAGAGTGAGGGGGCGATAGATAGAGTGAGGGGGCGATAGATAGAGTGAGGGGGCGATAGAGTGAGGGGGCGATAGATAGAGTGAGGGTGATAGTTTGATAGAGTGAGGGCAATAGATAGATAGATAGACAGATAGATAGATAGATAGATAGATAGATAGATAGATAGATAGATAGATAGATAGATAGATAGATAGATAGATAGAGGGCGATAGATAGATAGAGTGAGGGCGATAGATAGAGTGAGGGCGATAGATAGATAGAGTGAGGGCGATAGTGAGGGCGATAGTTAGATAGAGTGAAAGCAATAGATAGATAGATAGATAGATAGATAGATAGATAGATAGATAGATAGATAGATAGATAGATAGATAGAGGGCGATAGATAGATAGAGTGAGGGCGATAGAGTGAGGGCGATAGATAGAGTGAGGGCGATAGATAGAGTGAGGGTGATAGATAGAGTGAGGGCGATAGAGTGAGGGAGATAGATAGATAGAGTGAGGGTGATAGATAGAGTGAGGGCGATAGATAGAGTGAGGGTGGTAGATAGATTTAGTGAGGGCGATAGATAGATAGACAGATAGAGGGCGATAGATAGAGTGAGGGCGATAGATAGAGTGAGGGTGATAGATAGAGGGTGATAGATAGATAGAGGGCGATAGATAGATAGAGGGCGATAGATAAATAGATAGATAGATAGATAGATAGATAGATAGATAGATAGATAGATAGATAGATAGATAGATAGATAGATAGATAGATAGAGGGCGATAGATAGAGTGAGGGTGATAGAGTGAGGGCGATAGATAGATCGATAGAGTGAGGGCGATAGATAGAGTGAGAGCAATAGATAGAGTGAAGGAGATAAATAAACAGATAGAGTGAGGGCGATAGATAGAGTGAGGGCGATAGATAGAGTGAGGGCGATAGAAGATAGAGTGAGGGCGATAGATAGAGTAAGGGCGATAGATAGAGTGAAGGAGATAAATAGAGTGAGAGTGATACATAGAGTGAGGGTGATAGACAGATAGAGTGAGGGCAATAGATAGAGAGAGTGAGGGCGATAGACAGAGAGAGTGAGGGCGATAGACAGAGAGAGAGGGCGATAGATCGAGTGAGGGCGATAGATAGAGTGAAGGAGATAGGTAGAGTGAAGGAGATAAATAAACAGATAGAGTGAGGGCGATAGATAGAGTGAGGGCGATAGAAGATAGAGTGAGGGCGATAGAGTGATGGCGATAGATAGATAGAGTGAGGGCGGTAGATAGAGTGAGGGCGATAGAAGATAGAGTGAGGGCGATAGATAGAGTGAGAGCGATACATAGAGTGAGGGTGATAGATAGACAGATCGAGTGAGGGCGATAGATAGAGAGAGTGAGGACGATAGATAGATAGAGAGTGAGGGCGATAGATAGATAGATAGATAGATAGATAGATAGATAGATAGATAGATAGATAGAGTGAGGGCGATAGAAGATAGAGTGAGGGCGATAGATAGAGCAAGAGCAATAGATAGAGTGAAGTAGATAAATAAACAGATAGAGTGAGGGTGATAGATAGATAGAGTGAGGGCGATAGATAGAGTGAGGGCGATAGAAGATAGAGTGAGGGCGATAGATAGAGTAAGGGCGATAGATAGAGTGAGGGCGATAGATAGAGTAAGGGCGCTAGATAGAGTGAGGGCGATAGATAGAGTGAGGGCGATAGATAGAGTGAGGGCGATAGATAGAGTGAGGGCGATAGATAGAGTGAGGGCGATAGATAGAGTGAGGGCGATAGATAGATAGATAGGATAGATAGAGGGCGATAGATAGAGGGCGATAGATAGAGTGAGGGCGATAGATAGATAGAGTGAGGGCGATAGATAGATAGATAGAGTGAGGGCGATAGATAGAGTGAGGGCGATAGATAGAGAGAGTGAGGGCGATATTTAGAGAGAGTGAGGGCGATATTTAGATGGAGTGAGGGCAATAGATAGATAGAGTTGGGCGATAGATAGAGTGAGGGCGATAGATAGATAGAGTGAGGGCGATAGATAGATAGAGTGAGGGGGCGATAGATCGAGTGAGAGCGATAGATAGAGTGAGGGCGATAGATAGAGTGAGGGCAATAGGTAGATAGAGTGAGGGCAATAGGTAGATAGAGTGAGGGCAATAGATAGAGTGAGGGGGCGATAGATCGAGTGAGAGCGATAGATAGAGTGAGGGCAATAGATAGAGTGAGGGCAATAGATAGAGTGAGGGCAATAGATAGAGTGAGGGCGATAGATATAGTGAGGGCGATAGATATAGTGAGGGCGATAGATATAGTGAGGGCGATAGATATAGTGAGGGCGATAGATAGATTGAGGGGGCGATAGAAAGAGTGAGGGGGCGATAGATAGAGTGAGGGCAATAGATAGATAGATTGAGGGCGATAGATAGATAGAGTGAGGGCGATAGATAAAGTGAGGGCGATAGATAGAGTGAGGGCGATAGATAGAGTGAGGGCGATAGATAGAGTGAGGGCGATAGAGAGATAGATAGAGTGAGGGCGATAGATAGATCGATAGAGTGAGGGCGATAGAGAGAGTGAGGGCGATAGATAGAGAGAGTGAGGGCGATAGTGAGAGTGAGGGCGATAGATAGAGAGAGTGAGGGCGATAGATAGATAAGAGTGAGGGCCATAGAGAGATAGATAGAGTGAGGGCGATAGATAGATAGAGTGAGGGCGATAGATAGAGTGAGGGCGATAGAGTGAGGGCGATAGATAGAGTGAGGGCGATAGATAGAGTGAGGGCGATGGAGTGAGGGCGATAGATAGAGTGAGGGCGATAGATAGAGTCAGGGCGATAGATAGAGTCAGGGCGATAGATAGAGTGAGGGAGATAGATAGAGTGAGGGAGATAGATAGAGTGAGGGAGATAGATAAAGTGAAGGCGATAGGGCGATAGAGTGAGGGAGATAGATAAAGTGAGGGCGATAGATAGAGTGAGGGCGATAGAGTGAGGGCGATAGATAGAGTGAGGGCGATGGAGTGAGGGCGATAGATAGAGTGAGGGCGATAGATAGAGTCAGGGCGATAGATAGAGTCAGGGCGATAGATAGAGTGAGGGAGATAGATAGAGTGAGGGAGATAGATAAAGTGAGGGCGATAGGGCGATAGAGTGAGGGAGATAGATAAAGTGAGGGCGATAGATAGAGTGAGGGCGATAGAGTGAGGGCGATAGATAGATAGAGTGAGGGCGATAGATAGATAGAGTGAGGGCGATAGATAGAGTGAGGGCGATAGATAGATAGAGTGAGGGCGATAGATAGATAGAGTGAGGGCGATAGATAGATAGAGTGAGGGCGATAGATAGATAGAGTGAGGGCGATAGATAGATAGAGTGAGGGCGATAGAGTGAGGGCGATAGAGTGAGGGCGATAGAGTGAGGGCGATAGAGTGAGGGCGATAGAGTGAGGGCGATAGAGTGAGGGCGATAGATAGAGGGCGATAGATAGAGGGCGATAGGTAGAGGGCGATAGGTAGAGGGCGATAGATAGAGGGCGATAGATAGAGGGCGATAGATAGAGTGAGGGTGATAGATAGATAGAGTGAGGGCGATAGATAGATAGAGTGAGGGCGATAGAGTGAGGGTGATAGAGTGAGGGCAATAGATAGATAGTGAGGGCAATAGATAGATAAGAGTGAGGGCGATAGATAGATAAGAGTGAGGGCGATAGAGAGATAGATAGAGTGAGGGCGATAGATAGAGTGAGGGCGATAGATAGAGTGAGGGCGATAGATAGAGTGAGGGCAATAGATAGAGTGAGGGCAATAGATAGATAGAGTGAGGGCGATAGATAGATAGAGTGAGGGCAATAGATAGATAGAGTGAGGGCGATAGATAGATAGAGTGAGGGCGATAGATAGATAGAGTGAGGGCGATAGATAGAGTGAGGGCGATAGATAGATAGAGTGAGGGCAATAGATAGATAAAGTGAGGGCGATAGATAGAGTGAGGGCAATAGATAGATAGATAAAGTGAGGGCGATAGATAGATAGAGGGCAATAGATAGATAGAGTGAGGGCGATAGATAGATAGAGTGAGGGCGATAGATAGAGTAAGGGCGATAGTTAGATAGAGTGAGGGCAATAGATAGATAGAGTGAGGGCAATAGATGGATAGAGAGAGGGCGATAGAGATAGGGCGATAGATAGAGTGAGGGCGATAGATAGAGTGAGGTTGATAGATAGAGTGAGGGCGATAGATAGATAGAGTGAGGGCGATAGATAGAGTGAGGGCGATAGATAGATAGAGTGAGGGCGATAGATAGAGTGAGGGCGATAGATAGAGTGAGGGCGATAGATAGAGTGAGGGCGATAGATAGAGTGAGGGCGATAGAGTGAGGGCGATGGAGTGAGGGCGATGGAGTGAGGGCGATGGAGTGAGGGCGATAGATAGAGTGAGGGCGATAGATAGAGTCAGGGCGATAGATAGAGTCAGGGCGATAGATAGAGTGAGGGAGATAGATAGAGTGAGGGAGATAGATAAAGTGAGGGCGATAGGGCGATAGAGTGAGGGAGATAGATAAAGTGAGGGCGATAGATAGAGTGAGGGCAATAGTAGATAGAGTGAGGGCAATAGATAGAGAGCGAGAGATAGCGTGAGGGCGATAGATAGAGTGAGGGCGATAGATAGAGTGAGGGTGGTAGATAGATAGAGGGCGATAGATGGATAGATAGAGGGCGATAGATAGAGTGAGGGCGATAGATAGATAGATAGATAGATAGATAGATAGATAGATAGATAGAGTGAGGGCGATAGATAGATAGATAGATAGATAGATAGATAGATAGATAGATAGATAGATAGATAGAGTGAGGGCGATAGAGTGAGAGCAATAGATAGAGTGAGGGCGATAAATAAACAGATAGAGTGAGGGCGATAGATAGAGGGAGGGCGATCGATAGAGGGCGATCGATAGAGGGAGGGCGATCGGTAGAGGGAGGGCGATCGGTAGAGGGAGGGCGATCGGTAGAGGGAGGGCGATCGGTAGAGGGAGGGCGATCGGTAGAGGGAGGGCGATCGGTAGAGGGAGGGCGATCGGTAGAGGGAGGGCGATCGGTAGAGTGAGGGCGATCGGTAGAGTGAGGGCGATCGGTAGAGTGAGGGCGATAGAGTGAGGGTGATAGATAGATTGAGGGCGATAGAGTGAGGGTGATAGATAGATAGAGGGCGATAGAGTGAGGGTGATAGATAGATAGAGGGCGATAGAGTGAGGGTGATAGATAGATAGAGGGCGATAGATAGATAGAGGGCGATAGATAGATAGAGGGCGATAGATAGATAGAGGGCGATAGATGGATAGATAGAGGGCGATAGAATGAGGGCGATAGATGGATAGATAGAGGGCGATAGAATGAGGGCGATAGATGGATAGATAGAGGGCGATAGAGTGAGGGCGATAGATAGACAGATAGATAGATAGATAGATAGATAGATAGATAGATAGATAGATAGATAGATAAATAGATAGAGTGAGGGCGATAGATAGATAGATAGATAGATAGATAGATAGATAGATAGATAGATAGATAGATAGATAGATAGATAGAGGGAGGGCGATATTTAGATAGAGTGAGGGCAATAGATAGATAGAGTGAGGGCAATGGATAGATAGAGTGAGGGCAATGGATAGATAGAGTGAGGGCGATAGATAGAGTGAGGGCGATAGAGAGAGTGAGGGCGATAGAGAGAGTGAGGGCGATATTTAGATAGAGTGAGGGCAATAGATAGATAGAGTGAGGGCGATAGATAGAGTGAGGGCGATAGATAGAGTGAGGGGGATAGATAGAGTGAGGGCAATAGGTAGATAGAGTGAGGGCGATAAATAGAGAGAGCGATAGATAGAGTGAGGGCAATAGATAGAGTGAGGGCAATAGATAGAGTGAGGGCAATAGATAGAGTGAGGGCAATAGATAGAGTGAGGGCAATAGATAGAGTGAGGGCGATAGACATAGTGAGGGCAAAAGACAGAGTGAGGGCAATAGATAGATTGAGGGGGCGATAGATAGATTGAGGGGGCGATAGAAAGAGTGAGGGGGCGATAGATAGAGTGAGGGCAATAGATAGATAGAGTGAGGGCAATAGACAGATAGAGTGAGGGCAATAGATAGATAGAGTGAGGGCGATTGTTGGACAGGCCACATGAAGGGCCGCTCTCCCCCGGCTCAACCAGGCCCGAGGCCAGTCACGCAAGAACCACACACCACCATTGCACGTCCTCCGTCCCCTCAGGGACCCCTGCCCTCGAACATGTTAACCTCGTGGGTCCGATCCTCTGCCGGCCCACGCGCCCAGCCCGGGCCGCCATCTTGGACACTTCACCACGAGGCCGCCTGGCCCCCGATCGACCTCAACCCTGGGCCTAGCCCGGCCTCAGACATTCCGGCACCACCCTCCACCCAGGAGGTGAGCGGGCTACTTGGCAAGTCAATGGGAGAAAGAGGTGCCGATGGCTCTCCCCCGCCCAGTGCCGCTCGCCCATCGCCTCCCCGGGCGCTGGCTCCACCCCCCTGCTGGGTGTCTGGACACCCTCATCCCGGACCTCCCGACCTCCAAGTGCGAGGGTCCGGACATCAAAGCACACCAGCCCTATAACTGGGGCAGCTCCAGAGCAGGAAGGCAGTTGTATCTTGGAGTCGAGAGACGTAAAGAGGAACTCATCCTGGACGGACTACTGGCGCTGCCGTAGCTCTGTCCTGTGCACCATCGTCCTGCCTGTTGGCGCTGCCACAGCCGTCGTAACCTTCATCTTTCATCGTCGTTGGGATCTGCTGGCGTGGCCGCGGACCGTTGTAACCGTCATCTTTCACCGGGACCTGCAGGCTCCGCCGCGGACCGTCGTCCTTCCTTCATCCATCTCGGGACCTGCTTGGCTCCTCCACGGCCCGATCATCTACAACGCCGAGCTCGAGGATTGAGAGCTATTTTGTACTCATTGGTAACTAAGACTGTCCCGCTACCCTTTTCCTCAGCCCGAAATCAGAACCGAGGGGACCCCTGAGTCCAGACCTCCTTGTATCATACTATCGTAACCTAAGAATTGCATATAAAGTCTCGTTAACCTTCAACCTTGTGTGGTGTCCGTCTGTGGGGGGGAAGTTACTTGTCTGTACAGTCGTTGGAGACGGCTCTCCCTGGAGACCTCTCCCCGTAATCTCGGCCGACCCTCCCGGTCCGTCTAACATTGGTGGCCAGCGGCGCGATCCGAATCACCGCATAACGTACAGAGAGTAGCTCACCCCACAACGATCCACAATGACAACTAAAGAAAGCGGATCAACTGAGAAGTTCCAAATGGAAAAACTAGAGGAGTACAGCCATCGTGAACTAAAGCAGTTCTGCATCGAACTAGGTATCACTACCACCGGACTAAGCACCAAGGACGATTTTAAGCATGCCCTAGAATCTTGGGCAGAGACCGGGGATGTCGAAGCCCCCGAGCAAAGCACCGCGAAAAATACCAACACGGCCCCGGAGGGGCAAAGAACCAGTCTCTCGCAAGACGAGATCCAAGAGAGAGAAAAAACCCGACTACACGAACTAGAAATGGCCCGACTCAAGATGTACGTAGAACTCAAGTTGGCCGAACAAAAAATAAACTTAGAGCACCTGCGTCTCCGAGAAGAAAGAGAGGAGAAACAGAGGCAAAGGGAGCTCGAGGAAAAGAAACTGGCGTACGAGCACGAACGGAACCTAGCCGAGATCAACCTGCGCAAGCAGAATAAAGAGTTAGGGGTGCCCGACAGACCACACACCCCAGGGACCACGGAGAAAAAAGTACACATCCCCAAGGATGTGGTCCGAGAATATTTTCGAGAAGACGACATCCAGCAATGGTTTAAAGCCTATGAAATCGCAATGACTGCGCACCGGATCGATAGAAATGATTGGGGAGCCGGCCTATGGGGCAAATTCCTCAATGAGGGTCGCGATACCCTGTTACAGCTCCCAGACCACCAGATGACCTCCTACGACCATATGAAAGCGGCCCTCCTCACCCGCTATGGCCTCACGCCCGAGATGTACCGTCAGAGGTTCCGAGACTGCACACGCATCCCGGGTACAACTTGGGTGGACTATGTAACGTACTTTAGCCGAGCCTTCGAAGGCTGGATCAGAGGGAACAACGTCACGACCTACGAGCAGCTGTTCAATCTGATGGTATGGGAGCACCTGTCCAACAATTGCTTCATTGAACTTCGCCAACACCTCCTCGACAGCAAGTTAACCGATCCCCGGCAGCTCGCAGCCGAAGCTGACCGGTGGGAGATCACCAGAGTGGGCCGGAATGGGTCCTACGAGCAGAACCGGAACAACAATGGTCACCACCGACCCAGAGGAGGAGGAGGGGGCCAAGGACGAGGAAGAGACAACACTCCGGCCGCCCCCGCTACCAGCACCACCCCCCCGGCCAACCGGGGCAGCACCCCGGCGCGACCGGGGTACAGAGCCAATGTTACATGTCACCGATGCCAACGAGTCGGCCACTATGCAAATGACCCAAGCTGCCCGCAGTATCAGAGTCCGAAACCCCGCCATGTGGCCGCCGCGGCACTAGGGGAAGAACAGATCTCCGAGGAACAAGAAACAGACGAGCAAGAGTATCAAGAGTGGGAGCCAGCCGCCATGTCTCTCGCGTGCTTAGGGGGAAGAGACATGGTCCCGCGGGTCCCCCTACCCGCTAACACCCAGAAGTACAGCCAATGGGTGAGCATCAATGGACAACGGGCTGAAGCCCTTCGGGACACCGGGGCCAGCGTGACAGCCGTCCGCTGTCATCTGGTGACCCCAGAACAATATCTACCGAACATTCTCTGCCCTGTGCGATCAGCCGACAACTCGGAAAGTCTGTGTCGGATGGCCTGCGTCCCCTTTGAGTGGGGAGGGGTCTCCGGCATGTTGAAAGTGACGGTCCGAGACGACGCCCCCGTGGACTGCCTCCTCGGAAATGACCTGGAAAGCTCCCCGTGGGCAGCCGTGGAGCGAAAAGAACACTTGGGGATGTTGGGCGTCCCAGACTGGGCGTGCGTCACCACCCGGTCCATGGCCGCCCGTGCCAACCATCACCCGGAAGAACCAGAATGGCCGGCGCCACCGCCTCCGGTCGCCCCAGCCGAGACCTCCGACCATGACATCCCCCTCGAACTTGCTCAACCTTCCGACCTCGCTAACCTTGACCAGTGGGCTCAAGAAGGGGGACCCACACAAGAACAATTTCGTCAGGAACAGAAGACCTGTCCCTCCCTCGAGGGACTCCGACAACAAGCGCTCGCCCAAAGCGCAGGGGATACCTCCGGAACTCATTGGGTCTACTGGGACAATGATCTGTTGTACAGCGAGCAACGAATCGCCGAGCTGGGGGCCAACCGAGTACTAGTAGTGCCCCTCCGCTTCAGAGACTTCCTGCTGAATCTGGCCCACGAT
Organism: Lissotriton vulgaris; assembly: GCF_964263255.1. Taxonomy (NCBI): domain Eukaryota; kingdom Metazoa; phylum Chordata; class Amphibia; order Caudata; family Salamandridae; genus Lissotriton; species Lissotriton vulgaris. The sequence goes on from NC_141697.1 coordinate 842,131,500, forward strand.
GTCCCCCTGGCAGGGCACCTGGGACAGGATAAAACCTACAGCCGCCTAGTGACCCACTTCTTCTGGCCCAAAATGAGAAACGATGTGCACCAGCATTGCCGATCTTGCCCCACGTGCCAAGCCAGTGGAAAGAGCGGCCGCAAACTAAAGGCCCCCCGGCAACCCTTTCCAGTAGTCACGACCCCATTTGAGAGGGTCGGAATAGACATTGTGGGACCCCTGGACCCGCGTACAAGACAAGGCCATCGCTTCATCCTGGTACTAGTGGACCACGCCACCCGCTACCCTGAGGCTATTCCTCTCCGGACCGTGACAGCCCCAGTGGTCGGCCGGGCCTTGATGGGGATCTTCTCCCGTGTGGGGTTCCCCCGAGAAGTCGTCAGCGACAGAGGCACGAACTTTATCTCTAAATACATGAAGTCCCTCTGGCAACAGTGTGGGGTCACCTACCGCTTCACGACCCCCTATCACCCCCAAGGAAACGGACTTGTTGAGCGGTTCAATCGCACGCTAAAAGGGATGATCGGGGGATTGGAAGAGCCCCTCCGTCGCCAGTGGGACGTGCTGCTGCCGTGCCTCCTCTTCGCCTACCGGGAGGTCCCACAGAAATCCCTAGGCTTCAGCCCCTTCGAACTGCTATATGGGCACCCAGTGCGGGGGCCGCTCAGCCTGATCAAAGAAGGCTGGGAGATGCCTCCGGCCAAGAGTCCTCCAGATGTCTTCCGGTACCTCCTCACCCTCCGCAACCAGTCCCGGCGGTTCAGAGACCTAGCAAAAGCCAACCTAGAGGCCAGTCAAGAGGACATGAAGAAATGGTATGACCAGAACGCCTCATCCATTGAATTCGAGCCGGGGCAACAGGTATGGGTAATGTCCCCCACAGAGCCATGCGCTCTCCAAGACAAATGGACGGGACCCTTCAAAGTAATCGAGCGCAAGGGTCCTGCCACCTATCTGATCGATATGGAGTCCTCCCGGAATCCACTCCGAGTCCTCCACACCAACAGACTGAAGCCCCACTTTGCACGAACAGAACTCAGCCTACTGATGGCCACAGACAATGGGGTTGAAGACGACTCCGAGCCTCTCCCTGACCTCTTGCGGGCCCAAGAGCAAGACGGCTCCGTGGATGGGGTCCGACTCTCGGAGACCCTCACCAGAGAACAACGCCAAGAGTGCCAAGCCCTCCTGTCACGGTTCGCCAGTCTGTTCTCCCTCACCCCAGGTGTCACTTCCTGGTGTGTGCACGATGTGGACACCGGAGACAGCCCTCCTATCCGCCACCGGGCCTACCGCGTACCTGATCGGGTACGGGCCTGCATCCAGGCGGAAGTAGCTAAGATGCTCACGCTCGGGGTCATCGAGCCCTCAGACAGTCCATGGGCCAGCCCGGTCGTACTGGTCCCCAAAGCAGCCGCCCCCGGAACCACACCAGAACTCCGGTTCTGCGTCGACTACCGGGGCCTGAATGAAGTCACCAGAACGGACGCACATCCCATCCCCCGGGCAGATGAACTGGTCGACCGAATGGGAGCTGCCCGCTACCTCAGCATCTTCGACCTGACAGCAGGTTATTGGCAGATCGGCCTCACACCCCGAGCACAAGAACGTTCTGCCTTCTCCACCCCCGATGGCCACTATCATTTTACGGTCATGCCCTTCGGCATGAAAAATGCCCCAGCAACTTTCCAACGGCTCGTCAATCAGGTCCTGGCGGGGCTCGAAGAGTTCAGCGCCGCCTACCTGGACGACATCGCTGTGTACAGCCACCATTGGACCGAGCACCTCCACCACCTCCGAGCAGTACTGCAAGCCCTTCAGCGAGCTGGCCTTACGATCAAGGCCAGCAAATGCCAAATTGGACAAGGGTCTGTGACCTACCTCGGACACCAGGTGGGAAGCGGCCTAGTGGCCCCTCTACAGCTGAAAATTGCCGCCATCCAGAACTGGCAGCCCCCTATCACCCAAACCGAGGTGCGAGCCTTCCTGGGCCTCACGGGCTACTACCGAAGGTTCGTGAAAGACTATGGTACCATAGTGGGGCCTCTCACCGAGCTCACGTCAAAGAATCAGCCCAAGAAGGTGAACTGGACCCCAGAGTGTCAAGCGGCATTCGAACAGTTGAAGGCCGCCATGTGTTCCGCTCCTGTGCTCCAGGCCCCAGACTACAGCCGGGAGTTCGTCGTCCAGACGGACGCCTCTGACCAGGGCATTGGGGCGGTGCTGTCTCAAGTGAACACCGAAGGCCTTGATCAACCGGTGGCCTTCATCAGCCGGAGACTCCTACCACGGGAGCAACGCTGGAGCACCATAGAGAGGGAAGCCTTCGCTGTGGTATGGGCCCTCAAGAAACTCCGGCCCTACCTTTTTGGTACCCACTTTCGGGTACAGACTGACCACCGACCCCTGCAGTGGTTGATGCATATGCGGGGGGAAAACCCAAAATTGCTACGCTGGTCCATCTCCTTGCAAGGTATGGACTTCACAGTCGAACACCGGCCTGGGTCAGACCACGCCAACGCGGATGGCCTGTCCCGGTTTTTCCGCCTCGACGAGGAGAGTCCCCAAGAGGATGGGTAACTCTCCCCGCCTTCAGCTGGGGGGGACGCATGTTGGACAGGCCACATGAAGGGCCGCTCTCCCCCGGCTCAACCAGGCCCGAGGCCAGTCACGCAAGAACCACACACCACCATTGCACGTCCTCCGTCCCCTCAGGGACCCCTGCCCTCGAACATGTTAACCTCGTGGGTCCGATCCTCTGCCGGCCCACGCGCCCAGCCCGGGCCGCCATCTTGGACACTTCACCACGAGGCCGCCTGGCCCCCGATCGACCTCAACCCTGGGCCTAGCCCGGCCTCAGACATTCCGGCACCACCCTCCACCCAGGAGGTGAGCGGGCTACTTGGCAAGTCAATGGGAGAAAGAGGTGCCGATGGCTCTCCCCCGCCCAGTGCCGCTCGCCCATCGCCTCCCCGGGCGCTGGCTCCACCCCCCTGCTGGGTGTCTGGACACCCTCATCCCGGACCTCCCGACCTCCAAGTGCGAGGGTCCGGACATCAAAGCACACCAGCCCTATAACTGGGGCAGCTCCAGAGCAGGAAGGCAGTTGTATCTTGGAGTCGAGAGACGTAAAGAGGAACTCATCCTGGACGGACTACTGGCGCTGCCGTAGCTCTGTCCTGTGCACCATCGTCCTGCCTGTTGGCGCTGCCACAGCCGTCGTAACCTTCATCTTTCATCGTCGTTGGGATCTGCTGGCGTGGCCGCGGACCGTTGTAACCGTCATCTTTCACCGGGACCTGCAGGCTCCGCCGCGGACCGTCGTCCTTCCTTCATCCATCTCGGGACCTGC
>NC_141697.1:842142351-842167351 GCF_964263255.1 Lissotriton vulgaris
GATAGTTAGAGTGAGGGCGATAGATAGAGTGAGGGCGATAGATAGATAGAGTGAGGGCGATAGATAGATAGAGTGAGGGCGATAGATAGATAGAGTGAGGGCGATAGATAGAGTGAGGGCGATAGATAGAGTGAGGGCGATAGAGAGATAGATAGAGTGAGGGCGATAGATAGATCGATAGAGTGAGGGCGATAGAGAGAGTGAGGGCGATAGATAGAGAGAGTGAGGGCGATAGAGAGAGTGAGGGCGATAGATAGAGAGAGTGAGGGCGATAGAGTGAGGGCGATAGAGTGAGGGCGATAGAGTGAGGGCGATAGAGTGAGGGCGATAGATAGAGGGCGATAGATAGAGGGCGATAGATAGAGGGCGATAGATAGAGGGCGATAGAGGGCGATAGATAGATAGAGTGAGGGCGATAGATAGATAGAGTGAGGGCGATAGATAGATAGAGTGAGGGCGATAGATAGAGGGCGATAGAGTGAAGGTGATAGATAGATAGAGTGAGGGCAATAGATAGAGTGAGGGCGATAGATAGAGTGAGGGCGAATGATAGATAGAGTGAGGGTGATAGATAGAGTGAGGGCGATAGATAGAGTGAGGGCGATAGATAGAGTGAGGGCGATAGTTAGAGTGAGGGCGATAGATAGATAGAGTGAGGGCGATAGATAGATAGAGGGCGATAGATAGATAGAGGGCGATAGATAGATAGAGGGCGATAGATATATAGAGGGCGATAGATATATAGAGGGCGATAGATATATAGAGGGCGATAGATATATAGAGGGCGATAGATAGATAGAGGGCGATAGATAGATAGATAGAGGGCGATAGATAGAGAGAGGGCGATAGATAGAGTGAAGGAGATAGATAGAGTGAGGGCGATAGATAGATAGAGTGAGGGCGATAGATAGATAGAGTGAGGGCGATAGATAGAGGGCGATAGAGTGAAGGTGATAGATAGATAGAGTGAGGGCAATAGATAGAGTGAGGGCGATAGATAGAGTGAGGGCGAATGATAGATAGAGTGAGGGCGATAGATAGATAGAGTGAGGGCGATAGATAGATAGAGTGAGGGCGATAGATAGATAGGATAGAGTGAGGGCGATAGATAGAGGGCGATAGATAGATAGAGGGCGATAGATAGATAGGATAGAGTGAGGGCGATAGATAGATAGAGGGCGATAGATAGATAGAGGGCGATAGATAGATAGAGGGCGATAGATATATAGAGGGCGATAGATATATAGAGGGCGATAGATAGATAGAGGGCGATAGATAGATAGAGGGCGATAGATAGATAGATAGAGGGCGATAGATAGAGGGCGATAGATAGATAGAGTGAGGGCGATAGATAGAGTGAGGGCGATAGACAGAGTGAAGGAGATAGATAGAGTGAGGGCGATAGATAGATAGAGTGAGGGCGATAGATAGATAGAGTGAGGGCGATAGATAGAGGGCGATAGAGTGAAGGCGATAGATAGATAGAGTGAGGGCAATAGATAGAGTGAGGGCGATAGATAGAGTGAGGGCGAATGATAGATAGAGTGAGGGTGATAGATAGAGTGAGGGCGATAGATAGATAGAGTGAGGGCGATAGATAGATAGAGTGAGGGCGATAGATAGATAGAGTGAGGGCGATAGATAGATAGAGGGCGATAGATAGATAGAGGGCGATAGATAGATAGAGGGCGATAGATATATAGAGGGCGATAGATATATAGAGGGCGATAGATAGATAGATAGAGGGCGATAGATAGATAGATAGAGGGCGATAGATAGAGAGAGGGCGATAGATAGAGAGAGGGCGATAGATAGAGAGAGGGCGATAGATAGAGTGAGGGCGATAGAGTGAGGGCGATAGATAGAGTGAGGGAGATAGATAGATAGAGTGAGGGCGATAGATAGATAGAGTGAGGGTGATAGATAGATAGAGTGAGGGCGATAGATAGAGTGAGGGCGATAGATAGAGTGAGGGGGCGATAGATAGAGTGAGGGGGCGATAGATAGAGTGAGGGTGATGGTTTGATAGAGTGAGGGCAATAGATAGATAGATAGACAGATAGATAGATGGCGATCGATAGAGTGAGGGCGAACGATAGAGTGAGGGCGATCGATAGAGTGAGGGCGATCGATAGAGTGAGGGCGATCGATAGAGTGAGGGCGATAGATAGAGTGAGGGTGATAGATAGAGTGGGTGATAGATAGATAGAGTGAGGGCGATAGATAGAGTGAGGGCGATAGATAGAGTGAGGGCGATAGATAGAGTGAGGGCGATAGATAGAGTGAGGGCGATAGATAGAGTGAGGGCGATAGTGAGGGCGATAGTTAGATAGAGTGAGGGCAATAGATAGAGTGAGGGCGATAGATAGAGTGAGGGTGATAGATAGAGTGGGTGATAGATAGATAGAGTGAGGGCGATAGATAGAGTGAGGGCGATAGATAGAGTGAGGGCGATAGATAGAGTGAGGGCGATAGTGAGGGCGATAGTTAGATAGAGTGAGGGCAATAGATAGATAGATAGATAGATAGATAGATAGATAGATAGATAGATAGATAGATAGATAGATAGATAGATAGATAGAGGGCGATAGATAGATAGAGTGAGGGCGATAGATAGAGTGAGGGCGATAGATAGAGTGAGGGTGGTAGATAGATTTAGTGAGGGCGATAGATAGATAGACAGATAGAGGGCGATAGATAGAGTAAGGGTGATAGAGGGCGATAGAGTGAGGGCGATAGATAGATAGAGGGCGATAGATAGATAGAGGGAGGGCGATAGATAGAGTGAGGGCGATAGATAGAGAGAGTGAGGGCGATATTTAGATAGAGTGAGGGCAATAGATAGATAGAGTGAAGGAGATAGAGTGAGAGCGATAGATAGAGTGAAGGAGATAAATAAACAGATAGAGTGAGGGCGATAGATAGATAGAGTGAGGGCGATAGATAGATAGAGTGAGGGCAATAGATAGAGGGCGATAGATAGATAGAGGGCGATAGATAGAGGGCGATAGATATATAGAGGGCGATAGATAGATAGAGGGCGATAGATAGATAGATAGAGGGCGATAGATAGAGAGAGGGCGATAGATAGAGTGAAGGAGATAGATAGAGTGAGGGCGATAGATAGAGGGCGATAGAGTGAAGGTGATAGATAGATAGAGTGAGGGCAATAGATAGAGTGAAGGCGATAGATAGAGTGAGGGCGAATGATAGATAGAGTGAGGGCGATAGATAGATAGAGTGAGGGCGATAGATAGATAGAGTGAGGGCGATAGATAGATAGGATAGAGTGAGGGCGATAGATAGAGGGCGATAGATAGATAGAGGGCGATAGATAGATAGACGGCGATAGATAGATAGAGGGCGATAGATAGATAGAGGGCGATAGATAGATAGAGGGCGATAGATATATAGAGGGCGATAGATAGATAGAGGGCGATAGATAGATAGAGGGCGATAGATAGATAGAGGGCGATAGATAGATAGATAGAGGGCGATAGATAGAGGGCGATAGATAGATAGATAGAGGGCGATAGATAGAGGGCGATAGATAGATAGAGTGAGGGCGATAGAGTGAGGGCGATAGACAGAGTGAAGGAGATAGATAGAGTGAGGGCGATAGATAGATAGAGTGAGGGCGATAGATAGATAGAGTGAGGGCGATAGATAGAGGGCGATAGAGTGAAGGTGATAGATAGATAGAGTGAGGGCAATAGATAGAGTGAGGGCGATAGATAGAGTGAGGGCGAATGATAGATAGAGTGAGGGTGATAGATAGAGTGAGGGCGATAGATAGATAGAGTGAGGGCGATAGATAGATAGAGTGAGGGCGATAGATAGATAGAGTGAGGGCGATAGATAGATAGAGTGAGGGCGATAGATAGATAGAGGGCGATAGATAGATAGAGGGCGATAGATAGATAGAGGGCGATAGATATATAGAGGGCGATAGATAGATAGATAGAGGGCGATAGATAGATAGATAGAGGGCGATAGATAGAGAGAGGGCGATAGATAGAGAGAGGGCGATAGATAGAGTGAGGGCGATAGAGTGAGGGCGATAGATAGAGTGAGGGAGATAGATAGATAGAGTGAGGGCGATAGATAGATAGAGTGAGGGTGATAGATAGATAGAGTGAGGGCGATAGAGTGAGGGCGATAGATAGAGTGAGGGGGCGATAGATAGAGTGAGGGGGCGATAGATAGAGTGAGGGTGATGGTTTGATAGAGTGAGGGCAATAGATAGATAGATAGACAGATAGATAGATGGCGATCGATAGAGTGAGGGCGAACGATAGAGTGAGGGCGATCGATAGAGTGAGGGCGATCGATAGAGTGAGGGCGATCGATAGAGTGAGGGCGATAGATAGAGTGAGGGTGATAGATAGAGTGGGTGATAGATAGATAGAGTGAGGGCGATAGATAGAGTGAGGGCGATAGATAGAGTGAGGGCGATAGATAGAGTGAGGGCGATAGATAGAGTGAGGGCGATAGATAGAGTGAGGGCGATAGTGAGGGCGATAGTTAGATAGAGTGAGGGCAATAGATAGAGTGAGGGCGATAGATAGAGTGAGGGTGATAGATAGAGTGGGTGATAGATAGATAGAGTGAGGGCGATAGATAGAGTGAGGGCGATAGATAGAGTGAGGGCGATAGATAGAGTGAGGGCGATAGTGAGGGCGATAGTTAGATAGAGTGAGGGCAATAGATAGATAGATAGATAGATAGATAGATAGAGGGCGATAGATAGATAGAGTGAGGGCGATAGATAGAGTGAGGGCGATAGATAGAGTGAGGGTGGTAGATAGATTTAGTGAGGGCGATAGATAGATAGACAGATAGAGGGCGATAGATAGAGTAAGGGTGATAGAGGGCGATAGAGTGAGGGCGATAGATAGATAGAGGGCGATAGATAGAGAGAGTGAGGGCGATATTTAGATAGAGTGAGGGCAATAGATAGATAGAGTGAAGGAGATAGAGTGAGAGCGATAGATAGAGTGAAGGAGATAAATAAACAGATAGAGTGAGGGCGATAGATAGATAGAGTGAGGGCGATAGATAGATAGAGTGAGGGCAATAGATAGAGGGCGATAGATAGATAGAGGGCGATAGATAGAGGGCGATAGATAGATAGAGGGCGATAGATAGATAGAGGGCGATAGATAGATAGAGGGCGATAGATAGATAGAGGGCGATAGATAGATAGATAGAGGGCGATAGATAGATAGATAGAGGGCGATAGATAGATAGATAGAGGGCGATAGATAGAGAGAGGGCGATAGATAGAGTGAGGGCGATAGATAGAGTGAGGGCGATAAATAGAGTGAGGGTGATAGATAGAGTGGGTGATAGATAGATAGAGTGAGGGCGATAGATAGAGTGAGGGCGATAGATATAGTGAGGGCGATAGATATAGTGAGGGCGATAGATATAGTGAGGGCGATAGATAGAGTGAGGGGGCGATAGATAGAGTGAGGGGGCGATAGATAGAGTGAGGGGGCGATAGATAGAGTGAGGGGGCGATAGATAGAGTGAGGGGGCGATAGATAGAGTGAGGGTGATAGTTTGATAGAGTGAGGGCAATAGATAGATAGATAGACAGATAGATAGATAGATAGATAGAGGGCGATAGATAGATAGTTGGCGATCGATAGAGTGAGGGCGATAGATAGAGTGAGGGCGATAGATAGAGTGAGGGCGATAGATAGAGTGAGGGCGATAGATAGAGTGAGGGCGATAGATAGAGTGAGGGCGATAGATAGAGTGAGGGCGATAGATAGAGTGAGGGCGATAGATAGAGTGAGGGCGATAGTTAGAGTGAGGGCGATAGATAGATAGAGTGAGGGCGATAGATAGATAGAGTGAGGGCGATAGATAGATAGAGTGAGGGCGATAGATAGAGTGAGGGCGATAGATAGAGTGAGGGCGATAGAGAGATAGATAGAGTGAGGGCGATAGATAGATCGATAGAGTGAGGGCGATAGAGAGAGTGAGGGCGATAGATAGAGAGAGTGAGGGCGATAGATAGAGAGAGTGAGGGCGATAGAGAGAGTGAGGGCGATAGAGAGAGTGAGGGCGATAGATAGAGAGAGTGAGGGCGATAGAGTGAGGGCGATAGAGTGAGGGCGATAGAGTGAGGGCGATAGAGTGAGGGCGATAGAGTGAGGGCGATAGATAGAGGGCGATAGATAGAGGGCGATAGATAGAGGGCGATAGATAGAGGGCGATAGATAGAGGGCGATAGATAGAGGGCGATAGATAGAGGGCGATAGATAGATAGAGTGAGGGCGATAGATAGAGGGCGATAGAGTGAAGGTGATAGATAGATAGAGTGAGGGCAATAGATAGAGTGAGGGCGATAGATAGAGTGAGGGCGAATGATAGATAGAGTGAGGGTGATAGATAGAGTGAGGGCGATAGATAGAGTGAGGGCGATAGATAGAGTGAGGGCGATAGTTAGAGTGAGGGCGATAGATAGATAGAGTGAGGGCGATAGATAGATAGAGGGCGATAGATAGATAGAGGGCGATAGATAGATAGAGGGCGATAGATAGATAGAGGGCGATAGATAGATAGAGGGCGATAGATATATAGAGGGCGATAGATATATAGAGGGCGATAGATATATAGAGGGCGATAGATATATAGAGGGCGATAGATAGATAGAGGGCGATAGATAGATAGATAGAGGGCGATAGATAGAGAGAGGGCGATAGATAGAGTGAAGGAGATAGATAGAGTGAGGGCGATAGATAGATAGAGTGAGGGCGATAGACAGATAGAGTGAGGGCGATAGAGTGAAGGTGATAGATAGATAGAGTGAGGGCAATAGATAGAGTGAGGGCGATAGATAGAGTGAGGGCGAATGATAGATAGAGGGCGATAGATAGATAGAGGGCGATCGATAGATATATAGAGGGCGATAGATAGATAGAGGGCGATAGATAGATAGAGGGCGATAGATAGATAGATAGAGGGCGATAGATAGAGGGCGATAGATAGATAGAGTGAGGGCGATAGATAGAGTGAGGGCGATAGATAGATAGAGGGCGATAGATAGATAGAGGGCGATAGATAGGTAGAGTGAGGGCGATAGATAGATAGAGTGAGGGCGATAGATAGATAGAGTGAGGGCGATAGATAGAGTGAGGGCGATAGATAGATAGAGGGCGATAGATAGATAGAGGGCGATAGATAGATAGAGGGCGATAGATATATAGAGGGCGATAGATAGATAGAGGGCGATAGATAGATAGATAGAGGGCGATAGAGAGAGGGCGATAGATAGAGTGAAGGAGATAGATAGAGTGAGGGCGATAGATAGATAGAGTGAGGGCGATAGATAGATAGAGTGAGGGCGATAGATAGAGGGCGATAGAGTGAAGGTGATAGATAGATAGAGTGAGGGCAATAGATAGAGTGAGGGCGATAGATAGAGTGAGGGCGAATGATAGATAGAGTGAGGGTGATAGATAGATAGAGTGAGGGCGATAGATAGATAGAGTGAGGGCGATAGATAGATAGAGTGAGGGTGATAGATAGATAGAGTGAGGGCGATAGATAGAGGGCGATAGAGTGAAGGTGATAGATAGATAGAGTGAGGGCAATAGATAGAGTGAGGGCGATAGATAGAGTGAGGGCGAATGATAGATAGAGTGAGGGTGATAGATAGATAGAGTGAGGGCGATAGATAGATAGAGTGAGGGCGATAGATAGATAGAGTGAGGGTGATAGATAGATAGAGTGAGGGCGATAGATAGAGTGAGGGCGATAGATAGATAGAGTGAGGGCGATAGATAGGTAGAGTGAGGGCGATAGATAGATAGAGTGAGGGCGATAGATAGATAGAGTGAGGGCGATAGATAGAGTGAGGGCGATAGATAGATAGAGGGCGATAGATAGATAGAGGGCGATAGATAGATAGAGGGCGATAGATATATAGAGGGCGATAGATATATAGAGGGCGATAGATAGATAGAGGGCGATAGATAGATAGATAGAGGGCGATAGAGAGAGGGCGATAGATAGAGTGAAGGAGATAGATAGAGTGAGGGCGATAGATAGATAGAGTGAGGGCGATAGATAGATAGAGTGAGGGCGATAGATAGAGGGCGATAGAGTGAAGGTGATAGATAGATAGAGTGAGGGCAATAGATAGAGTGAGGGCGATAGATAGAGTGAGGGCGAATGATAGATAGAGTGAGGGTGATAGATAGATAGAGTGAGGGCGATAGATAGATAGAGTGAGGGCGATAGATAGATAGAGTGAGGGCGATAGAGAGATAGAGTGAGGGCGATAGATAGATAGAGTGAGGGCGATAGATAGATAGAGGGCGATAGATAGATAGAGGGCGATAGATATATAGAGGGCGATAGATAGATAGATAGAGGGCGATAGATAGATAGATAGAGGGCGATAGATAGATAGAGGGCGATAGATAGAGAGAGGGCGATAGATAGAGAGAGGGCGATAGATAGAGTGAGGGCGATAGATAGAGTGAGGGCGATAGAGTGAGGGCGATAGATAGAGTGAGGGAGATAGATAGATAGAGTGAGGGCGATAGATAGATAGAGTGAGGGCGATAGATAGAGTGAGGGCGATAGATATAGTGAGGGCGATAGATATAGTGAGGGGGGGATAGATAGAGTGAGGGGGCGATAGATAGAGTGAGGGGGCGATAGATAGAGTGAGGGTGATGGTTTGATAGAGTGAGGGCAATAGATAGATAGATAGACAGATAGATAGATGGCGATCGATAGAGTGAGGGCGAACGATAGAGTGAGGGCGATCGATAGAGTGAGGGCGATCGATAGAGTGAGGGCGATCGATAGAGTGAGGGCGATCGATAGAGTGAGGGCGATCGATAGAGTGAGGGCGATCGATAGAGTGAGGGCGATCGATTGAGTGAGGGTGATAGATAGAGTGGGTGATAGATAGATAGAGTGAGGGCGATAGATAGAGTGAGGGCGATAGATAGAGTGAGGGCGATAGTGAGGGCGATAGTTAGATAGAGTGAGGGCAATAGATAGAGTGAGGGCGATAGATAGAGTGAGGGTGATAGATAGAGTGGGTGATAGATAGATAGAGTGAGGGCGATAGATAGAGTGAGGGCGATAGATAGAGTGAGGGCGATAGATAGAGTGAGGGCGATAGATAGAGTGAGGGCGATAGTGAGGGCGATAGTTAGATAGAGTGAGGGCAATAGATAGAGTGAGGGCGATAGATAGAGTGAGGGTGATAGATAGAGTGGGTGATAGATAGATAGAGTGAGGGCGATAGATAGAGTGAGGGCGATAGATAGAGTGAGGGCGATAGATAGAGTGAGGGCGATAGATAGAGTGAGGGCGATAGATAGAGTGAGGGCGATAGATAGAGTGAGGGCAATAGATAGATAGATAGATAGATAGATAGATAGATAGATAGATAGATAGATAGATAGATAGATAGAGGGCGATAGATAGATAGAGTGAGGGCGATAGATAGAGTGAGGGCGATAGATAGAGTGAGGGTGGTAGATAGATTTAGTGAGGGCGATAGATAGATAGACAGATAGAGGGCGATATATAGAGTAAGGGTGATAGAGGGCGATAGAGTGAGGGTGATAGATAGATAGAGGGCGATAGATAGATAGAGGGAGGGCGATAGATAGAGTGAGGGCGATAGATAGAGAGAGTGAGGGCGATATTTAGATAGAGTGAGGGCAATAGATAGATAGAGTTAGGGCGATAGATAGAGTGAGGGCGATAGATAGAGTGAGGGCGATAGATAGAGTGAGGGCGATAGATAGAGTGAGGGCGATCGATAGAGTGAGGGCGATCGATAGAGTGAGGGCGATCGATAGAGTGAGGGCGATCGATAGAGTGAGGGCGATCGATAGAGTGAGGGCGATCGATAGAGTGAGGGCGATCGATAGAGTGAGGGCGATCGATAGAGTCAGGGCGATAGATAGAGTCAGGGCGATAGATAGAGTCAGGGCGATAGATAGAGTCAGGGCGATAGATAGAGTGAGGGCGATAGATAGAGTGAGGGCGATAGATAGAGTGAGGGCGATAGATAGAGTGAGGGCGATAGATAGAGAGAGGGCGATAGATAGATAGAGTGAGGGCGATAGATAGATAGAGTGAGGGCGATAGATAGAGGGCGATAGAGTGAAGGTGATAGATAGATAGAGTGAGGGCAATAGATAGATAGAGTGAGGGCGATAGATAGATAGAGTGAGGGCGATAGATAGAGGGCGATAGAGGGAAGGTGATAGATAGATAGAGTGAGGGCAATAGATAGAGTGAGGGCGAATGATAGATAGAGTGAGGGCGAATGATAGATAGAGTGAGGGTGATAGATAGAGTGAGGGCGATAGATAGATAGAGTGAGGGCGATAGATAGATAGAGTGAGGGCGATAGATAGAGTGAGGGCGATAGATAGAGTGAGGGCGATAGATAGATAGAGGGCGATAGATAGATAGAGGGCGATAGATAGATAGAGGGCGATAGATATATAGAGGGCGATAGATATATAGAGGGCGATAGATAGATAGAGGGCGATAGATAGATAGATAGAGGGCGATAGAGAGAGGGCGATAGATAGAGTGAAGGAGATAGATAGAGTGAGGGCGATAGATAGATAGAGTGAGGGCGATAGATAGAGGGCGATAGAGTGAAGGTGATAGATAGATAGAGTGAGGGCAATAGATAGAGTGAGGGCGATAGATAGAGTGAGGGCGAATGATAGATAGAGTGAGGGCGATAGATAGATAGAGTGAGGGCGATAGATAGATAGAGTGAGGGCGATAGATAGGTAGAGTGAGGGCGATAGATAGATAGAGTGAGGGCGATAGATAGATAGGATAGAGTGAGGGCGATAGATAGATAGGATAGAGTGAGGGCGATAGATAGAGGGCGATAGAGTGAAGGTGATAGATAGATAGAGTGAGGGCGATAGATAGATAGAGGGCGATAGATAGATAGAGGGCGATAGATAGATAGAGGGCGATAGATAGATAGATAGAGGGCGATAGATATATAGAGGGCGATAGATATATAGAGGGCGATAGATATATAGAGGGCGATAGATATATAGAGGGCGATAGATAGATAGAGGGCGATAGATAGAGAGAGGGCGATAGAGAGAGAGAGGGCGATAGATAGAGAGAGGGCGATAGATAGAGAGAGGGCGATAGATAGAGTGAGGGCGATAGATAGAGTGAGGGCGATAGATAGAGTGAGGGCGATAGATAGAGTGAGGGTGATAGATAGAGTGAGGGTGATAGATAGATAGAGTGAGGGCAATAGATATAGTGAGGGCGATCCGATTGGAATTCCAGATCCGATTGGAATTCGGTCTACTAAACCAGCACCAAATCAGACAAGCAGCCATATTAAAAACATGCTGGAAATTAAGAGCTGCTGAAGAGGACACCCTTATGGGCCTTTGCTGGACTGAGATAAACAACCAGAAAAAGACAAAAAATTCATGGAAAATGGTATGGGAGAACGCCGTCTCGAGCCTTAAAATGGAAAAGGCATGGAACACAAATCAATCATTTGTGGCGTTCAAAAAAGAGACTAACGCAGCAGCAAAGCAAATATCATGGACAGCAGACAAAGCTGCCATAGCAAACAAAAAACATGGATGGACCGTGTTGGCCACGTATGGGAAGCTGGAGCCACAACCATATTTAGTCAACCATATATCCCCAGCTGCCCAAAAAATACTTTTAAAATTACGGCTGGGAACCACCTTATTAAAAAATCATACACCTGCATGGAAGCAAACATGGCCGACTCCCGTTTGTAGACTATGTGGGGAAATGGAAGAATCCTTGATGCACATATTGTGTATTTGCCCATGTTTAACAAATTTGAGACGTTATTTTCTACTGCATGTTTTTCAACTTTTTCAAATTAGATCATGTCGCCCGGCCGTCATGCTGGCCCTGAACAGCTACCAACTGCAGACAGCTTGTAGGGCCGCTAGATTTTGCCAAAAGGCACTTCAGCTAATCATGAACACTGAGGTAAAGGACTGCAAATGTCCGAATCCGACTGTGTGAAGTGCAAGCACAACTGCAAAAACATTATGTACACAGACATTTTAGAAAGTTTTTCTACTTCAATGTATCTTTAGTTGGTATACTTTAATTTTAAAGTATAAGTTGCTTCTTTTTATATGAACAATATTGTAAAGGTTTTAATTAACTATATACAATAAAACTTACTTACGAGTGAGGGCAATAGATAGATAGAGTGAGGGCGATCGATAGAGTGAGGGCGATAGATAGATAGAGTGAGGGCGATAGATAGATCGATAGAGTGAGGGCGATAGATAGATCGATAGAGTGAGGGCGATAGATAGATCGATAGAGTGAGGGCGATAGAGAGAGTGAGGGCGATAGCTAGAGAGAGTGAGGGCGATAGAGAGAGTGAGGGCGATAGATAGAGAGAGTGAGGGCGATAGAGTGAGGGCGATAGATAGAGTGAGGGTGATAGATAGAGTCAGGGCAATAGACAGAGTGAGGGCAATAGACAGAGTGAGGGCGATAGATAGAGTGAAGGAGATAGAGTGAGAGCGATAGATAGAGTGAAGGAGATAAATAAACAGATAGAGTGAGGGCGATAGATAGATAGAGTGAGGGCGATAGATAGATAGAGAGAGGGCGATAGATAGATAGAGGGCAATAGATAGAGTGAGGGCGATAGATAGAGGGCGATAGATAGAGGGCGATAGATAGATAGAGAGCGATAGATAGAGGGCGATAGATAGATAGAGGGCGATAGATAGATAGAGGGCGATAGATAGATAGAGGGCGATAGATAGATAGAGGGCGATAGATAGATAGAGGGCGATAGATAGATAGAGGGCGATAGATAGATAGATAGATAGAGGGCGATAGATAGATAGATAGATAGAGGGCGATAGATAGATAGATAGAGGGCGATAGATAGAGAGAGGGCGATAGATAAAGTGAGGGCGATAGATAGAGTGAGGGTGATAGATAGAGTGGGTGATAGATAGATAGAGTGAGGGCGATAGATAGATAGATAGATAGAGGGCGATAGATAGATAGATAGAGGGCGATAGATAGAGAGAGGGCGATAGATAGAGTGAGGGCGATAGATAGAGTGAGGGCCATAGATAGAGTGAGGGCGATAGATAGATAGAGTGAGGGCGATAGATAGATAGAGTGAGGGCGATAGATAGATAGAGTGAGGGCGATAGATAGAGTGAGGGCGATAGATAGAGTGAAGGAGATAGATAGAGTGAGGGCGATAGATAGATAGAGTGAGGGCGATAGAGTGAGGGCGATAGAGTGAGGGCGATAGAGTGAGGGCGATAGAGTGAGGGCGATAGATAGAGTGAAGGAGATAGATAGAGTGAGGGCGATAGAGAGATAGATAGAGTGAGGGCGATAGATAATTCGATAGAGTGAGGGCGATAGAGAGAGTGAGGGCGATAGCTAGAGAGAGTGAGGGCGATAGAGAGAGTGAGGGCGATAGCTAGAGAGAGTGAGGGCGATAGAGAGAGTGAGGGCGATAGATAGAGTGAGGGCGATAGATAGAGTGAGGGCGATAGATAGAGTGAGGGCGATAGATAGATTGAGGGGGCGATAGAAAGAGTGAGGGGGCGATAGATAGAGTGAGGGCAATAGATAGATAGAGTGAGGGCGATCGATAGAGTGAGGGCGATCGATAGAGTGAGGGCGATCGATAGAGTGAGGGCGATCGATAGAGTGAGGGCGATAGATAGAGTGAGGGCGATAGATAGAGTGAGGGCGATAGATAGAGTGAGGGCGATAGATAGAGTGAGGGCGATAGATAGATAGATAGAGTGAGGGCGATAGATAGAGTGAGGGCGATAGATAGAGAGAGTGAGGGCGATATTTAGATAGAGTGAGGGCAATAGATAGATAGAGTTAGGGCGATAGATAGAGTGAGGGCGATAGATAGATAGAGTGAGGGGGCGATAGATCGAGTGAGAGCGATAGATAGATAGAGTGAGGGCGATAGATAGAGTGAGGGCGATAGATAGAGAGAGTGAGGGCGATATTTAGATAGAGTGAGGGCAATAGATAGATAGAGTTAGGGCGATAGATAGAGTGAGGGCGATAGATAGATAGAGTGAGGGGGCGATAGATCGAGTGGGGGCGATAGATCGAGTGAGAGCGATAGATAGAGTGAGGGCGATAGATAGAGTGAGGGCAATAGGTAGATAGAGTGAGGGCAATAGGTAGATAGAGTGAGGGCAATAGGTAGATAGAGTGAGGGCGATAAATAGAGAGAGCGATAGATAGAGTGAGGGCAATAGAGTGAGGGCGATAGATATAGTGAGGGCGATAGATATAGTGAGGGCGATAGATAGATTGAGGGGGCGATAGAAAGAGTGAGGGGGCGATAGATAGATAGAGTGAGGGCGATAGATAGATAGAGTGAGGGCGATAGATAGAGTGAGGGCGATAGATAGAGTGAGGGCGATAGAGAGATAGATAGAGTGAGGGCGATAGAGAGATAGATAGAGTGAGGGCGATAGAGTGAGGGCGATAGAGAGAGTGAGGGCGATAGAGAGAGTGAGGGCGATAGATAGAGAGAGTGAGGGCGATAGAGTGAGGGCGATAGAGTGAGGGCGATAGAGTGAGGGCGATAAGAGTGAGGGCGATAGATAGAGGGCGATAGATAGAGGGCGATAGATAGAGGGCGATAGATAGAGGGCGATAGATAGATAGAGTGAGGGCGATAGATAGAGGGCGATAGAGTGAGGGCAATAGATAGAGTGAGGGCGATAGATAGAGTGAGGGCGAATGATAGATAGAGTGAGGGCGATAGATAGATAGAGTGAGGGCGATAGATAGAGTGAGGGCGATAGATATAGTGAGGGCGATAGTTAGAGTGAGGGCGATAGAGTGAGGGCGATAGATAGATAGAGTGAGGGCGATAGATAGATAGAGTGAGGGCGATAGATAGATAGAGTGAGGGCGATAGATAGAGTGAGGGCGATAGATAGAGTGAGGGCGATAGAGTGAGGGTGATAGATAGAGTGAGGGTGATAGATAGATAGAGTGCGGGCGATAGAGAGAGTGAGGGCGATAAATAGAGTGAGGGCGATAGATAGAGTGAGGGCGATAGATAGATAGATAGAGGGCGATAGATAGATAGACAGACAGATAGATAGATAGATAGATAGAGGGCGATAGATAGATAGTTGGCGATCGATAGAGTGAGGGCAATAGATAGAGTGAGGGCGATAGATAGATAGATAGAGGGCGATAGATAGAGGGCGATAGATAGATAGAGTGAGGGCGATAGATAGAGTGAGGGCGATAGATAGAGTGAGGGCGATAGATAGAGTGAGGGCGATAGTTAGAGTGAGGGCGATAGATAGAGTGAGGGCGATAGATAGAGTGAGGGCGATAGATAGATAGAGTGAGGGCGATAGATAGATAGAGTGAGGGCGATAGATAGAGTGAGGGCGATAGATAGAGTGAGGGCGATAGATAGATCGATAGAGTAAGGGCGATAGAGAGAGTGAGGGCGATAGATAGAGAGAGTGAGGGCGATAGAGAGAGTGAGGGCGATAGAGAGAGTGGGGGCGATAGATAGAGAGAGTGAGGGCGATAGAGTGAGGGCGATAGAGTGAGGGCGATAGAGTGAGGGCGATAGAGTGAGGGCGATAGAGTGAGGGCGATAGATAGAGGGCGATAGATAGAGGGCGATAGATAGAGGGCGATAGATAGAGGGCGATAGAGGGCGATAGATAGATAGAGTGAGGGCGATAGATAGATAGAGTGAGGGCGATAGATAGAGGGCGATAGAGTGAAGGTGATAGATAGATAGAGTGAGGGCAATAGATAGAGTGAGGGCGATAGATAGAGTGAGGGCGAATGATAGATAGAGTGAGGGTGATAGATAGAGTGAGGGCGATAGATAGAGTGAGGGCGATAGATAGAGTGAGGGCGATAGTTAGAGTGAGGGCGATAGATAGATAGAGTGAGGGCGATAGATAGATAGAGGGCGATAGATAGATAGAGGGCGATAGATAGATAGAGGGCGATAGATATATAGAGGGCGATAGATATATAGAGGGCGATAGATATATAGAGGGCGATAGATATATAGAGGGCGATAGATATATAGAGGGCGATAGATAGATAGAGGGCGATAGATAGATAGATAGAGGGCGATAGATAGAGAGAGGGCGATAGATAGAGTGAAGGAGATAGATAGAGTGAGGGCGATAGATAGATAGAGTGAGGGCGATAGATAGATAGAGTGAGGACGATAGATAGAGGGCGATAGAGTGAAGGTGATAGATAGATAGAGTGAGGGCAATAGATAGAGTGAGGGCGATAGATAGAGTGAGGGCGAATGATAGATAGAGTGAGGGCGATAGATAGATAGAGTGAGGGGGATAGATAGATAGAGTGAGGGCGATAGATAGATAGGATAGAGTGAGGGCGATAGATAGAGGGCGATAGATAGATAGAGGGCGATAGATAGATAGACGGCGATAGATAGATAGAGGGCGATAGATAGATAGAGGGCGATAGATAGATAGAGGGCGATAGATAGATAGAGGGCGATAGATATATAGAGGGCGATAGATAGATAGAGGGCGATAGATAGATAGATAGAGGGCGATAGATAGAGGGCGATAGATAGATAGAGTGAGGGCGATAGATAGAGTGAGGGCGATAGACAGAGTGAAGGAGATAGATAGAGTGAGGGCGATAGATAGATAGAGTGAGGGCGATAGATAGATAGAGTGAGGGCGATAGATAGAGGGCGATAGAGTGAAGGTGATAGATAGATAGAGTGAGGGCAATAGATAGAGTGAGGGCGATAGATAGAGTGAGGGCGAATGATAGATAGAGTGAGGGTGATAGATAGAGTGAGGGCGATAGATAGATAGAGTGAGGGCGATAGATAGATAGAGTGAGGGCGATAGATAGATAGAGTGAGGGCGATAGATAGATAGAGTGAGGGCGATAGATAGATAGAGTGAGGGCGATAGATAGAGGGCGATAGAGTGAAGGTGATAGATAGATAGAGTGAGGGCAATAGATAGAGTGAGGGCGATAGATAGAGTGAGGGCGAATGATAGATAGAGTGAGGGTGATAGATAGAGTGAGGGCGATAGATAGATAGAGTGAGGGCGATAGATAGATAGAGTGAGGGCGATAGATAGATAGAGTGAGGGCGATAGATAGATAGAGTGAGGGCGATAGATAGATAGAGTGAGGGCGATAGATAGATAGAGGGCGATAGATAGATAGAGGGCGATAGATAGATAGAGGGCGATAGATATATAGAGGGCGATAGATATATAGAGGGCGATAGATAGATAGATAGAGGGCGATAGATAGATAGATAGAGGGCGATAGAGAGAGGGCGATAGATAGAGAGAGGGCGATAGAGTGAGGGCGATAGATAGAGTGAGGGAGATAGATAGATAGAGTGAGGGCGATAGATAGATAGAGTGAGGGTGATAGATAGATAGAGTGAGGGCGATAGATAGAGTGAGGGCGATAGATAGAGTGAGGGGGCGATAGATAGAGTGAGGGGCCGATAGATAGAGTGAGGGTGATGGTTTGATAGAGTGAGGGCAATAGATAGATAGATAGACAGATAGATAGATGGCGATCGATAGAGTGAGGGCGAACGATAGAGTGAGGGCGATCGATAGAGTGAGGGCGATCGATAGAGTGAGGGCGATCGATAGAGTGAGGGCGATAGATAGAGTGAGGGTGATAGATAGAGTGGGTGATAGATAGATAGAGTGAGGGCGATAGATAGAGTGAGGGCGATAGATAGAGTGAGGGCGATAGATAGAGTGAGGGCGATAGATAGAGTGAGGGCGATAGATAGAGTGAGGGCGATAGATAGAGTGAGGGTGATAGATAGAGTGGGTGATAGATAGATAGAGTGAGGGCGATAGATAGAGTGAGGGCGATAGATAGAGTGAGGGCGATAGATAGAGTGAGGGCGATAGTGAGGGCGATAGTTAGATAGAGTGAGGGCAATAGATAGATAGATAGATAGATAGATAGATAGATAGATAGATAGATAGATAGATAGATAGATAGAGGGCGATAGATAGATAGAGTGAGGGCGATAGATAGAGTGAGGGCGATAGATAGAGTGAGGGTGGTAGATAGATTTAGTGAGGGCGATAGATAGATAGACAGATAGAGGGCGATAGATAGAGTAAGGGTGATAGAGGGCGATAGAGTGAGGGCGATAGATAGATAGAGGGCGATAGATAGATAGAGGGAGGGCGATAGATAGAGTGAGGGCGATAGATAGAGAGAGTGAGGGCGATATTTAGATAGAGTGAGGGCAATAGATAGATAGAGTGAAGGAGATAGAGTGAGAGCGATAGATAGAGTGAAGGAGATAAATAAACAGATAGAGTGAGGGCGATAGATAGATAGAGTGAGGGCGATAGATAGATAGAGTGAGGGCAATAGATAGAGGGCGATAGATAGATAGAGGGCGATAGATAGAGGGCGATAGATAGATAGAGGGCGATAGATAGATAGAGGGCGATAGATAGATAGAGGGCGATAGATAGATAGATAGAGGGCGATAGATAGATAGATAGATAGAGGGCGATAGATAGATAGATAGAGGGCGATAGATAGAGTGAGGGCGATAGATAGAGTGAGGGCGATAAATAGAGTGAGGGTGATAGATAGAGTGGGTGATAGATAGATAGAGTGAGGGCGATAGATAGAGTGAGGGCGATAGATATAGTGAGGGCGATAGATATAGTGAGGGCGATAGATATAGTGAGGGCGATAGATATAGTGAGGGCGATAGATATAGTGAGGGCGATAGATAGAGTGAGGGGGCGATAGATAGAGTGAGGGGGCGATAGATAGAGTGAGGGGGCGATAGATAGAGTGAGGGTGATAGTTTGATAGAGTGAGGGCAATAGATAGATAGATAGACAGATAGATAGATAGATAGATAGAGGGCGATAGATAGATAGTTGGCGATCGATAGAGTGAGGGCGATAGATAGAGTGAGGGCGATAGATAGAGTGAGGGCGATAGATAGAGTGAGGGCGATAGATAGAGTGAGGGCGATAGATAGAGTGAGGGCGATAGATAGAGTGAGGGCGATAGATAGAGTGAGGGCGATAGATAGATAGAGTGAGGGCGATAGATAGATAGAGTGAGGGCGATAGATAGATAGAGTGAGGGCGATAGATAGAGTGAGGGCGATAGATAGAGTGAGGGCGATAGATAGAGTGAGGGCGATAGAGAGATAGATAGAGTGAGGGCGATAGATAGATCGATAGAGTGAGGGCGATAGAGAGAGTGAGGGCGATAGATAGAGAGAGTGAGGGCGATAGAGAGAGTGAGGGCGATAGAGAGAGTGAGGGCGATAGATAGAGAGAGTGAGGGCGATAGAGTGAGGGCGATAGAGTGAGGGCGATAGAGTGAGGGCGATAGAGTGAGGGCGATAGAGTGAGGGCGATAGATAGAGGGCGATAGATAGAGGGCGATAGATAGAGGGCGATAGATAGAGGGCGATAGATAGAGGGCGATAGATAGATAGAGTGAGGGCGATAGATAGATAGAGTGAGGGCGATAGATAGAGGGCGATAGAGTGAAGGTGATAGATAGATAGAGTGAGGGCAATAGATAGAGTGAGGGCGATAGATAGAGTGAGGGCGAATGATAGAGTGAGGGCGAATGATAGAGTGAGGGCGATAGATAGAGTGAGGGCGATAGATAGAGTGAGGGCGATAGTTAGAGTGAGGGCGATAGATAGATAGAGTGAGGGCGATAGATAGATAGAGGGCGATAGATAGATAGAGGGCGATAGATAGATAGAGGGCGATAGATAGATAGAGGGCGATAGATAGATAGAGGGCGATAGATAGATAGAGGGCGATAGATATATAGAGGGCGATAGATATATAGAGGGCGATAGATATATAGAGGGCGATAGATAGATAGAGGGCGATAGATAGATAGATAGAGGGCGATAGATAGAGAGAGGGCGATAGATAGAGTGAAGGAGATAGATAGAGTGAGGGCGATAGATAGATAGAGTGAGGGCGATAGATAGATAGAGTGAGGGCGATAGAGTGAAGGTGATAGATAGATAGAGTGAGGGCAATAGATAGAGTGAGGGCGATAGATAGAGTGAGGGCGAATGATAGATAGAGTGAGGGCGATAGATAGATAGAGTGAGGGCGATAGATAGATAGAGTGAGGGCGATAGATAGATAGGATAGAGTGAGGGCGATAGATAGATAGGATAGAGTGAGGGCGATAGATAGAGGGCGATAGATAGATAGACGGCGATAGATAGATAGAGGGCGATAGATAGATAGAGGGCGATAGATAGATAGAGGGCGATCGATAGATATATAGAGGGCGATAGATAGATAGAGGGCGATAGATAGATAGAGGGCGATAGATAGATAGATAGAGGGCGATAGATAGAGGGCGATAGATAGATAGAGTGAGGGCGATAGATAGAGTGAGGGCGATAGACAGAGTGAAGGAGATAGATAGAGTGAGGGCGATAGATAGATAGAGTGAGGGCGATAGATAGATAGAGTGAGGGCGATAGATAGAGGGCGATAGAGTGAAGGTGATAGATAGATAGAGTGAGGGCAATAGATAGAGTGAGGGCGATAGATAGAGTGAGGGCGAATGATAGATAGAGTGAGGGTGATAGATAGAGTGAGGGCGATAGATAGATAGAGTGAGGGCGATAGATAGATAGAGTGAGGGCGATAGATAGATAGAGTGAGGGCGATAGATAGATAGAGTGAGGGCGATAGATAGATAGAGTGAGGGCGATAGATAGATAGAGGGCGATAGATAGATAGAGGGCGATAGATATATAGAGGGCGATAGATATATAGAGGGCGATAGATAGATAGATAGAGGGCGATAGATAGATAGATAGAGGGCGATAGATAGATAGAGGGAGATAGATAGAGAGAGGGCGATAGATAGAGAGAGGGCGATAGATAGAGTGAGGGCGATAGAGTGAGGGCGATAGATAGAGTGAGGGAGATAGATAGATAGAGTGAGGGCGATAGATAGATAGAGTGAGGGTGATAGATAGATAGAGTGAGGGCGATAGATAGAGTGAAGGCGATAGATATAGTGAGGGCGATAGATATAGTGAGGGGGCGATAGATAGAGTGAGGGGGCGATAGATAGAGTGAGGGGGCGATAGATAGAGTGAGGGTGATGGTTTGATAGAGTGAGGGCAATAGATAGATAGATAGACAGATAGATAGATGGCGATCGATAGAGTGAGGGCGAACGATAGAGTGAGGGCGATCGATAGAGTGAGGGCGATCGATAGAGTGAGGGCGATCGATAGAGTGAGGGCGATCGATAGAGTGAGGGCGATCGATTGAGTGAGGGTGATAGATAGAGTGGGTGATAGATAGATAGAGTGAGGGCGATAGATAGAGTGAGGGCGATAGATAGAGTGAGGGCGATAGATAGAGTGAGGGCGATAGATAGAGTGAGGGCGATAGTGAGGGCGATAGTTAGATAGAGTGAGGGCAATAGATAGAGTGAGGGCGATAGATAGAGTGAGGGTGATAGATAGAGTGGGTGATAGATAGATAGAGTGAGGGCGATAGATAGAGTGAGGGCGATAGATAGAGTGAGGGCGATAGATAGAGTGAGGGCGATAGATAGAGTGAGGGCGATAGATAGAGTGAGGGCGATAGTGAGGGCGATAGTTAGATAGAGTGAGGGCAATAGATAGATAGATAGATAGATAGATAGATAGATAGATAGATAGATAGATAGATAGATAGATAGATAGATAGATAGATAGATAGATAGAGGGCGATAGATAGATAGAGTGAGGGCGATAGATAGAGTGAGGGCGATAGATAGAGTGAGGGTGGTAGATAGATTTAGTGAGGGCGATAGATAGATAGACAGATAGAGGGCGATAGATAGAGTAAGGGTGATAGAGGGCGATAGAGTGAGGGCGATAGATAGATAGAGGGCGATAGATAGATAGAGGGAGGGCGATAGATAGAGTGAGGGCGATAGAGAGAGTGAGGGCGATATTTAGATAGAGTGAGGGCAATAGATAGATAGAGTTAGGGCGATAGATAGAGTGAGGGCGATAGATAGAGTGAGGGCGATAGATAGAGTGAGGGCGATAGATAGAGTGAGGGCGATCGATAGAGTGAGGGCGATCGATAGAGTGAGGGCGATCGATAGAGTGAGGGCGATCGATAGAGTGAGGGCGATCGATAGAGTGAGGGCGATCGATAGAGTCAGGGCGATAGATAGAGTCAGGGCGATAGATAGAGTCAGGGCGATAGATAGAGTCAGGGCGATAGATAGAGTGAGGGCGATAGATAGAGTGAGGGCGATAGATAGAGTGAGGGCGATAGATAGAGAGAGGGCGATAGATAGATAGAGTGAGGGCGATAGATAGATAGAGTGAGGGCGATAGATAGAGGGCGATAGAGTGAAGGTGATAGATAGATAGAGTGAGGGCAATAGATAGATAGAGTGAGGGCGATAGATAGATAGAGTGAGGGCGATAGATAGAGGGAAGGTGATAGATAGATAGAGTGAGGGCAATAGATAGAGTGAGGGCGAATGATAGATAGAGTGAGGGCGAATGATAGATAGAGTGAGGGTGATAGATAGAGTGAGGGCGATAGATAGATAGAGTGAGGGCGATAGATAGATAGAGTGAGGGCGATAGATAGATAGAGTGAGGGCGATAGATAGAGTGAGGGCGATAGATAGATAGAGGGCGATAGATAGATAGAGGGCGATAGATAGATAGAGGGCGATAGATAGATAGAGGGCGATAGATAGATAGAGGGCGATAGATATATAGAGGGCGATAGATATATAGAGGGCGATAGATAGATAGAGGGCGATAGATAGATAGATAGAGGGCGATAGAGAGAGGGCGATAGATAGAGTGAAGGAGATAGATAGAGTGAGGGCGATAGATAGATAGAGTGAGGGCGATAGATAGATAGAGTGAGGGCGATAGATAGAGGGCGATAGAGTGAAGGTGATAGATAGATAGAGTGAGGGCAATAGATAGAGTGAGGGCGATAGATAGAGTGAGGGCGAATGATAGATAGAGTGAGGGCGATAGATAGATAGAGTGAGGGCGATAGATAGATAGAGTGAGGGCGATAGATAGGTAGAGTGAGGGCGATAGATAGGTAGAGTGAGGGCGATAGATAGATAGAGTGAGGGCGATAGATAGATAGGATAGAGTGAGGGCGATAGATAGAGGGCGATAGAGTGAAGGTGATAGATAGATAGAGTGAGGGCGATAGATAGATAGAGGGCGATAGATAGATAGAGGGCGATAGATAGATAGAGGGCGATAGATAGATAGATAGAGGGCGATAGATATATAGAGGGCGATAGATATATAGAGGGCGATAGATATATAGAGGGCGATAGATATATAGAGGGCGATAGATAGATAGAGGGCGATAGATAGAGAGAGGGCGATAGATAGAGAGAGGGCGATAGATAGAGAGAGGGCGATAGATAGAGAGAGGGCGATAGATAGAGTGAGGGCGATAGATAGAGTGAGGGCGATAGATAGAGTGAGGGTGATAGATAGAGTGAGGGTGATAGATAGATAGAGTGAGGGCAATAGATATAGTGAGGGCGATCCGATTGGAATTCCAGATCCGATTGGAATTCGGTCTACTAAACCAGCACCAAATCAGACAAGCAGCCATATTAAAAACATGCTGGAAATTAAGAGCTGCTGAAGAGGACACCCTTATGGGCCTTTGCTGGACTGAGATAAACAACCAGAAAAAGACAAAAAATTCATGGAAAATGGTATGGGAGAACGCCGTCTCGAGCCTTAAAATGGAAAAGGCATGGAACACAAATCAATCATTTGTGGCGTTCAAAAAAGAGACTAACGCAGCAGCAAAGCAAATATCATGGACAGCAGACAAAGCTGCCATAGCAAACAAAAAACATGGATGGACCGTGTTGGCCACGTATGGGAAGCTGGAGCCACAACCATATTTAGTCAACCATATATCCCCAGCTGCCCAAAAAATACTTTTAAAATTACGGCTGGGAACCACCTTATTAAAAAATCATACACCTGCATGGAAGCAAACATGGCCGACTCCCGTTTGTAGACTATGTGGGGAAATGGAAGAATCCTTGATGCACATATTGTGTATTTGCCCATGTTTAACAAATTTGAGACGTTATTTTCTACTGCATGTTTTTCAACTTTTTCAAATTAGATCATGTCGCCCGGCCGTCATGCTGGCCCTGAACAGCTACCAACTGCAGACAGCTTGTAGGGCCGCTAGATTTTGCCAAAAGGCACTTCAGCTAATCATGAACACTGAGGTAAAGGACTGCAAATGTCCGAATCCGACTGTGTGAAGTGCAAGCACAACTGCAAAAACATTATGTACACAGACATTTTAGAAAGTTTTTCTACTTCAATGTATCTTTAGTTGGTATACTTTAATTTTAAAGTATAAGTTGCTTCTTTTTATATGAACAATATTGTAAAGGTTTTAATTAACTATATACAATAAAACTTACTTACGAGTGAGGGCAATAGATAGATAGAGTGAGGGCGATCGATAGAGTGAGGGCGATAGATAGATAGAGTGAGGGCGATAGATAGATCGATAGAGTGAGGGCGATAGATAGATCGATAGAGTGAGGGCGATAGATAGATCGATAGAGTGAGGGCGATAGAGAGAGTGAGGGCGATAGCTAGAGAGAGTGAGGGCGATAGAGAGAGTGAGGGCGATAGATAGAGAGAGTGAGGGCGATAGAGTGAGGGCGATAGATAGAGTGAGGGTGATAGATAGAGTCAGGGCAATAGACAGAGTGAGGGCAATAGACAGAGTGAGGGCGATAGATAGAGTGAAGGAGATAAATAAACAGATAGAGTGAGGGCGATAGATAGATAGAGTGAGGGCGATAGATAGATAGAGAGAGGGCGATAGATAGATAGAGGGCAATAGATAGA
>NC_141697.1:842169851-842184851 GCF_964263255.1 Lissotriton vulgaris
GTGAGGGCGATAGATAGAGTGAGGGCGATAGATAGAGTGAGGGCGATAGATAGAGTGAGGGCGATAGATAGAGTGAGGGCGATAGATAGAGTGAGGGCGATAGTTAGAGTGAGGGCGATAGATAGAGTAAGGGCGATAGATAGATAGAGTGAGGGCGATAGATAGATAGAGTGAGGGCGATAGATAGATAGAGTGAGGGCGATAGATAGAGTGAGGGCGATAGATAGAGTGAGGGCGATAGAGAGATAGATAGAGTGAGGGCGATAGATAGATCGATAGAGTGAGGGCGATAGAGAGAGTGAGGGCGATAGATAGAGAGAGTGAGGGCGATAGAGAGAGTGAGGGCGATAGAGTGAGGGCGATAGAGTGAGGG
This sequence comes from Lissotriton vulgaris, assembly GCF_964263255.1. Classification (NCBI taxonomy): domain Eukaryota; kingdom Metazoa; phylum Chordata; class Amphibia; order Caudata; family Salamandridae; genus Lissotriton; species Lissotriton vulgaris. The sequence goes on from NC_141697.1 coordinate 842,170,225, forward strand.
CGATAGAGTGAGGGCGATAGAGTGAGGGCGATAGATAGAGGGCGATAGATAGAGGGCGATAGATAGAGGGCGATAGATAGAGGGCGATAGATAGAGGGCGATAGATAGAGGGCGATAGATAGATAGAGTGAGGGCGATAGATAGAGGGCGATAGAGTGAAGGTGATAGATAGATAGAGTGAGGGCAATAGATAGAGTGAGGGCGATAGATAGAGTGAGGGCGAATGATAGATAGAGTGAGGGTGATAGATAGAGTGAGGGCGATAGATAGAGTGAGGGCGATAGATAGAGTGAGGGCGATAGTTAGAGTGAGGGCGATAGATAGAGTGAGGGCGATAGATAGATAGAGGGCGATAGATAGATAGAGGGCGATAGATAGATAGAGGGCGATAGATAGATAGAGGGCGATAGATAGATAGAGGGCGATAGATATATAGAGGGCGATAGATATATAGAGGGCGATAGATATATAGAGGGCGATAGATAGATAGAGGGCGATAGATAGATAGATAGAGGGCGATAGATAGAGAGAGGGCGATAGATAGAGTGAAGGAGATAGATAGAGTGAGGGCGATAGATAGATAGAGTGAGGGCGATAGATAGATAGAGTGAGGGCGATAGAGTGAAGGTGATAGATAGATAGAGTGAGGGCAATAGATAGAGTGAGGGCGATAGATAGAGTGAGGGCGAATGATAGATAGAGTGAGGGCGATAGATAGATAGAGTGAGGGCGATAGATAGATAGAGTGAGGGCGATAGATAGATAGGATAGAGTGAGGGCGATAGATAGATAGGATAGAGTGAGGGCGATAGATAGAGGGCGATAGATAGATAGACGGCGATAGATAGATAGAGGGCGATAGATAGATAGAGGGCGATAGATAGATAGAGGGCGATCGATAGATATATAGAGGGCGATAGATAGATAGAGGGCGATAGATAGATAGAGGGCGATAGATAGATAGATAGAGGGCGATAGATAGAGGGCGATAGATAGATAGAGTGAGGGCGATAGATAGAGTGAGGGCGATAGATAGATAGAGGGCGATAGATAGATAGAGGGCGATAGATAGGTAGAGTGAGGGCGATAGATAGATAGAGTGAGGGCGATAGATAGATAGAGTGAGGGCGATAGATAGAGTGAGGGCGATAGATAGATAGAGGGCGATAGATAGATAGAGGGCGATAGATAGATAGAGGGCGATAGATATATAGAGGGCGATAGATATATAGAGGGCGATAGATATATAGAGGGCGATAGATAGATAGAGGGCGATAGATAGATAGATAGAGGGCGATAGAGAGAGGGCGATAGATAGAGTGAAGGAGATAGATAGAGTGAGGGCGATAGATAGATAGAGTGAGGGCGATAGATAGATAGAGTGAGGGCGATAGATAGATAGAGTGAGGGCGATAGATAGAGGGCGATAGAGTGAAGGTGATAGATAGATAGAGTGAGGGCAATAGATAGAGTGAGGGCGATAGATAGAGTGAGGGCGAATGATAGATAGAGTGAGGGCAATAGATAGATAGAGTTAGGGCGATAGATAGAGTGAGGGCGATAGATAGATAGAGTGAGGGGGCGATAGATCGAGTGAGAGCGATAGATAGATAGAGTGAGGGCGATAGATAGAGTGAGGGCGATAGATAGAGAGAGTGAGGGCGATATTTAGATAGAGTGAGGGCAATAGATAGATAGAGTTAGGGCGATAGATAGAGTGAGGGCGATAGATAGATAGAGTGAGGGGGCGATAGATCGAGTGGGGGCGATAGATCGAGTGAGAGCGATAGATAGAGTGAGGGCGATAGATAGAGTGAGGGCAATAGGTAGATAGAGTGAGGGCAATAGGTAGATAGAGTGAGGGCAATAGGTAGATAGAGTGAGGGCGATAAATAGAGAGAGCGATAGATAGAGTGAGGGCAATAGAGTGAGGGCGATAGATATAGTGAGGGCGATAGATATAGTGAGGGCGATAGATATAGTGAGGGCGATAGATAGATTGAGGGGGCGATAGAAAGAGTGAGGGGGCGATAGATAGATAGAGTGAGGGCGATAGATAGATAGAGTGAGGGCGATAGATAGAGTGAGGGCGATAGATAGAGTGAGGGCGATAGAGAGATAGATAGAGTGAGGGCGATAGAGAGATAGATAGAGTGAGGGCGATAGAGTGAGGGCGATAGAGAGAGTGAGGGCGATAGAGAGAGTGAGGGCGATAGATAGAGAGAGTGAGGGCGATAGAGTGAGGGCGATAGAGTGAGGGCGATAGAGTGAGGGCGATAGAGTGAGGGCGATAGATAGAGGGCGATAGATAGAGGGCGATAGATAGAGGGCGATAGATAGAGGGCGATAGATAGAGGGCGATAGATAGAGGGCGATAGATAGAGGGCGATAGATAGATAGAGTGAGGGCGATAGATAGAGGGCGATAGAGTGAGGGCAATAGATAGAGTGAGGGCGATAGAGTGAGGGCGAATGATAGATAGAGTGAGGGCGATAGATAGATAGAGTGAGGGCGATAGATAGATAGAGTGAGGGCGATAGATATAGTGAGGGCGATAGTTAGAGTGAGGGCGATAGAGTGAGGGCGATAGATAGAGGGCGATAGATAGAGGGCGATAGATAGAGGGCGATAGATAGAGGGCGATAGATAGAGGGCGATAGATAGAGGGCGATAGATAGAGGGCGATAGATAGATAGAGTGAGGGCGATAGATAGAGGGCGATAGAGTGAGGGCAATAGATAGAGTGAGGGCGATAGAGTGAGGGCGAATGATAGATAGAGTGAGGGCGATAGATAGATAGAGTGAGGGCGATAGATAGATAGAGTGAGGGCGATAGATATAGTGAGGGCGATAGTTAGAGTGAGGGCGATAGAGTGAGGGCGATAGATAGAGGGCGATAGATAGAGGGCAATAGATAGAGGGCGATAGATAGAGGGCGATAGATAGAGGGCGATAGATAGAGGGCGATAGATAGAGGGCGATAGATAGATAGAGTGAGGGCGATAGATAGAGGGCGATAGAGTGAGGGCAATAGATAGAGTGAGGGCGATAGAGTGAGGGCGAATGATAGATAGAGTGAGGGCGATAGATAGATAGAGTGAGGGCGATAGATAGATAGAGTGAGGGCGATAGATATAGTGAGGGCGATAGTTAGAGTGAGGGCGATAGAGTGAGGGCGATAGATAGATAGAGTGAGGGCGATAGATAGATAGAGTGAGGGCGATAGATAGATAGAGTGAGGGCGATAGATAGAGTGAGGGCGATAGATAGAGTGAGGGCGATAGAGTGAGGGTGATAGATAGAGTGAGGGTGATAGATAGATAGAGTGAGGGCGATAGAGAGAGTGAGGGCGATAAATAGAGTGAGGGCGATAGATAGAGTGAGGGCGATAGATAGATAGATAGAGGGCGATAGATAGATAGATAGACAGATAGATAGATAGATAGATAGAGGGCGATAGATAGAGGGCGATAGATAGATAGAGTGAGGGCGATAGATAGAGGGCGATAGAGTGAGGGCAATAGATAGAGTGAGGGCGATAGAGTGAGGGCGAATGATAGATAGAGTGAGGGCGATAGATAGATAGAGTGAGGGCGATAGATAGATAGAGTGAGGGCGATAGATATAGTGAGGGCGATAGTTAGAGTGAGGGCGATAGAGTGAGGGCGATAGATAGAGGGCGATAGATAGAGGGCAATAGATAGAGGGCGATAGATAGAGGGCGATAGATAGAGGGCGATAGATAGAGGGCGATAGATAGAGGGCGATAGATAGATAGAGTGAGGGCGATAGATAGAGTGAGGGCGATAGATATATAGAGGGCGATAGATAGAGAGAGTGAGGGCGATAGAGTGAGGGCGATAGAGTGAGGGCGATAGATAGAGGGCGATAGATAGAGGGCGATAGATAGAGGGCGATAGATAGAGGGCGATAGATAGAGGGCGATAGATAGAGGGCGATAGAGGGCGATAGATAGATAGAGTGAGGGCGATAGATAGATAGAGTGAGGGCGATAGATAGAGGGCGATAGAGTGAAGGTGATAGATAGATAGAGTGAGGGCAATAGATAGAGTGAGGGCGATAGATAGAGTGAGGGCGAATGATAGATAGAGTGAGGGTGATAGATAGAGTGAGGGCGATAGATAGAGTGAGGGCGATAGATAGAGTGAGGGCGATAGTTAGAGTGAGGGCGATAGATAGATAGAGTGAGGGCGATAGATAGATAGAGGGCGATAGATAGATAGAGGGCGATAGATAGATAGAGGGCGATAGATATATAGAGGGCGATAGATATATAGAGGGCGATAGATATATAGAGGGCGATAGATATATAGAGGGCGATAGATATATAGAGGGCGATAGATAGATAGAGGGCGATAGATAGATAGATAGAGGGCGATAGATAGAGAGAGGGCGATAGATAGAGTGAAGGAGATAGATAGAGTGAGGGCGATAGATAGATAGAGTGAGGGCGATAGATAGATAGAGTGAGGACGATAGATAGAGGGCGATAGAGTGAAGGTGATAGATAGATAGAGTGAGGGCAATAGATAGAGTGAGGGCGATAGATAGAGTGAGGGCGAATGATAGATAGAGTGAGGGCGATAGATAGATAGAGTGAGGGCGATAGATAGATAGGATAGAGTGAGGGCGATAGATAGAGGGCGATAGATAGATAGAGGGCGATAGATAGATAGACGGCGATAGATAGATAGAGGGCGATAGATAGATAGAGGGCGATAGATAGATAGAGGGCGATAGATAGATAGAGGGCGATAGATATATAGAGGGCGATAGATAGATAGAGGGCGATAGATAGATAGATAGAGGGCGATAGATAGAGGGCGATAGATAGATAGAGTGAGGGCGATAGATAGAGTGAGGGCGATAGACAGAGTGAAGGAGATAGATAGAGTGAGGGCGATAGATAGATAGAGTGAGGGCGATAGATAGATAGAGTGAGGGCGATAGATAGAGGGCGATAGAGTGAAGGTGATAGATAGATAGAGTGAGGGCAATAGATAGAGTGAGGGCGATAGATAGAGTGAGGGCGAATGATAGATAGAGTGAGGGTGATAGATAGAGTGAGGGCGATAGATAGATAGAGTGAGGGCGATAGATAGATAGAGTGAGGGCGATAGATAGATAGAGTGAGGGCGATAGATAGATAGAGTGAGGGCGATAGATAGATAGAGTGAGGGCGATAGATAGAGGGCGATAGAGTGAAGGTGATAGATAGATAGAGTGAGGGCAATAGATAGAGTGAGGGCGATAGATAGAGTGAGGGCGAATGATAGATAGAGTGAGGGTGATAGATAGAGTGAGGGCGATAGATAGATAGAGTGAGGGCGATAGATAGATAGAGTGAGGGCGATAGATAGATAGAGTGAGGGCGATAGATAGATAGAGTGAGGGCGATAGATAGATAGAGTGAGGGCGATAGATAGATAGAGGGCGATAGATAGATAGAGGGCGATAGATAGATAGAGGGCGATAGATATATAGAGGGCGATAGATAGATAGATAGAGGGCGATAGATAGATAGATAGAGGGCGATAGATAGAGAGAGGGCGATAGATAGAGAGAGGGCGATAGAGTGAGGGCGATAGATAGAGTGAGGGAGATAGATAGATAGAGTGAGGGCGATAGATAGATAGAGTGAGGGTGATAGATAGATAGAGTGAGGGCGATAGATAGAGTGAGGGCGATAGATAGAGTGAGGGGGCGATAGATAGAGTGAGGGGGCGATAGATAGAGTGAGGGTGATGGTTTGATAGAGTGAGGGCAATAGATAGATAGATAGACAGATAGATAGATGGCGATCGATAGAGTGAGGGCGAACGATAGAGTGAGGGCGATCGATAGAGTGAGGGCGATCGATAGAGTGAGGGCGATCGATAGAGTGAGGGCGATAGATAGAGTGAGGGTGATAGATAGAGTGGGTGATAGATAGATAGAGTGAGGGCGATAGATAGAGTGAGGGCGATAGATAGAGTGAGGGCGATAGATAGAGTGAGGGCGATAGATAGAGTGAGGGCGATAGATAGAGTGAGGGTGATAGATAGAGTGGGTGATAGATAGATAGAGTGAGGGCGATAGATAGAGTGAGGGCGATAGATAGAGTGAGGGCGATAGATAGAGTGAGGGCGATAGTGAGGGCGATAGTTAGATAGAGTGAGGGCGATAGATAGATAGATAGATAGATAGATAGATAGATAGATAGATAGATAGATAGATAGATAGATAGATAGATAGATAGATAGATAGATAGATAGATAGATAGATAGATAGATAGAGGGCGATAGATAGATAGAGTGAGGGCGATAGATAGAGTGAGGGCGATAGATAGAGTGAGGGTGGTAGATAGATTTAGTGAGGGCGATAGATAGATAGACAGATAGAGGGCGATAGATAGAGTAAGGGTGATAGAGGGCGATAGAGTGAGGGCGATAGATAGATAGAGGGCGATAGATAGATAGAGGGAGGGCGATAGATAGAGTGAGGGCGATAGATAGAGAGAGTGAGGGCGATATTTAGATAGAGTGAGGGCAATAGATAGATAGAGTGAAGGAGATAGAGTGAGAGCGATAGATAGAGTGAAGGAGATAAATAAACAGATAGAGTGAGGGCGATAGATAGATAGAGTGAGGGCGATAGATAGATAGAGTGAGGGCAATAGATAGAGGGCGATAGATAGATAGAGGGCGATAGATAGAGGGCGATAGATAGATAGAGGGCGATAGATAGATAGAGGGCGATAGATAGATAGATAGAGGGCGATAGATAGATAGATAGAGGGCGATAGATAGATAGATAGAGGGCGATAGATAGAGTGAGGGCGATAGATAGAGTGAGGGCGATAAATAGAGTGAGGGTGATAGATAGAGTGGGTGATAGATAGATAGAGTGAGGGCGATAGATAGAGTGAGGGCGATAGATATAGTGAGGGCGATAGATATAGTGAGGGCGATAGATATAGTGAGGGCGATAGATATAGTGAGGGCGATAGATATAGTGAGGGCGATAGATAGAGTGAGGGGGCGATAGATAGAGTGAGGGGGCGATAGATAGAGTGAGGGGGCGATAGATAGAGTGAGGGTGATAGTTTGATAGAGTGAGGGCAATAGATAGATAGATAGACAGATAGATAGATAGATAGATAGAGGGCGATAGATAGATAGTTGGCGATCGATAGAGTGAGGGCGATAGATAGAGTGAGGGCGATAGATAGAGTGAGGGCGATAGATAGAGTGAGGGCGATAGATAGAGTGAGGGCGATAGATAGAGTGAGGGCGATAGATAGAGTGAGGGCGATAGATAGAGTGAGGGCGATAGATAGAGTGAGGGCGATAGTTAGAGTGAGGGCGATAGATAGAGTGAGGGCGATAGATAGATAGAGTGAGGGCGATAGATAGAGTGAGGGCGATAGATAGATAGAGTGAGGGCGATAGATAGATAGAGTGAGGGCGATAGATAGAGTGAGGGCGATAGAGAGATAGATAGAGTGAGGGCGATAGATAGATCGATAGAGTGAGGGCGATAGAGAGAGTGAGGGCGATAGATAGAGAGTGAGGGCGATAGAGAGAGTGAGGGCGATAGAGAGAGTGAAGGAGATAGATAGAGTGAGGGCGATAGATAGATAGAGTGAGGGCGATAGATAGAGTGAGGGCGATAGACAGAGTGAAGGAGATAGATAGAGTGAGGGCGATAGATAGATAGAGTGAGGGCGATAGATAGATAGAGTGAGGGCGATAGATAGAGGGCGATAGAGTGAAGGTGATAGATAGATAGAGTGAGGGCAATAGATAGAGTGAGGGCGATAGAGAGATAGATAGAGTGAGGGCGATAGATAGATCGATAGAGTGAGGGCGATAGAGAGAGTGAGGGCGATAGATAGAGAGAGTGAGGGCGATAGAGAGAGTGAGGGCGATAGAGAGAGTGAGGGCGATAGATAGAGAGAGTGAGGGCGATAGAGTGAGGGCGATAGAGTGAGGGCGATAGAGTGAGGGCGATAGAGTGAGGGCGATAGAGTGAGGGCGATAGATAGAGGGCGATAGATAGAGGGCGATAGATAGAGGGCGATAGATAGAGGGCGATAGATAGAGGGCGATAGATAGATAGAGTGAGGGCGATAGATAGATAGAGTGAGGGCGATAGATAGAGGGCGATAGAGTGAAGGTGATAGATAGATAGAGTGAGGGCAATAGATAGAGTGAGGGCGATAGATAGAGTGAGGGCGAATGATAGATAGAGTGAGGGTGATAGATAGAGTGAGGGCGATAGATAGAGTGAGGGCGATAGATAGAGTGAGGGCGATAGTTAGAGTGAGGGCGATAGATAGATAGAGTGAGGGCGATAGATAGATAGAGGGCGATAGATAGATAGAGGGCGATAGATAGATAGAGGGCGATAGATAGATAGAGGGCGATAGATAGATAGAGGGCGATAGATATATAGAGGGCGATAGATATATAGAGGGCGATAGATATATAGAGGGCGATAGATAGATAGAGGGCGATAGATAGATAGATAGAGGGCGATAGATAGAGAGAGGGCGATAGATAGAGTGAAGGAGATAGATAGAGTGAGGGCGATAGATAGATAGAGTGAGGGCGATAGATAGATAGAGTGAGGGCGATAGAGTGAAGGTGATAGATAGATAGAGTGAGGGCAATAGATAGAGTGAGGGCGATAGATAGAGTGAGGGCGAATGATAGATAGAGTGAGGGCGATAGATAGATAGAGTGAGGGCGATAGATAGATAGAGTGAGGGCGATAGATAGATAGGATAGAGTGAGGGCGATAGATAGATAGGATAGAGTGAGGGCGATAGATAGAGGGCGATAGATAGATAGACGGCGATAGATAGATAGAGGGCGATAGATAGATAGAGGGCGATCGATAGATATATAGAGGGCGATAGATAGATAGAGGGCGATAGATAGATAGAGGGCGATAGATAGATAGATAGAGGGCGATAGATAGAGGGCGATAGATAGATAGAGTGAGGGCGATAGATAGAGTGAGGGCGATAGACAGAGTGAAGGAGATAGATAGAGTGAGGGCGATAGATAGATAGAGTGAGGGCGATAGATAGATAGAGTGAGGGCGATAGATAGAGGGCGATAGAGTGAAGGTGATAGATAGATAGAGTGAGGGCAATAGATAGAGTGAGGGCGATAGATAGAGTGAGGGCGAATGATAGATAGAGTGAGGGTGATAGATAGAGTGAGGGCGATAGATAGATAGAGTGAGGGCGATAGATAGATAGAGTGAGGGCGATAGATAGATAGAGTGAGGGCGATAGATAGATAGAGTGAGGGCGATAGATAGATAGAGGGCGATAGATAGATAGAGGGCGATAGATAGATAGAGGGCGATAGATATATAGAGGGCGATAGATAGATAGATAGAGGGCGATAGATAGATAGATAGAGGGCGATAGATAGATAGAGGGAGATAGATAGAGAGAGGGCGATAGATAGAGAGAGGGCGATAGATAGAGTGAGGGCGATAGAGTGAGGGCGATAGATAGAGTGAGGGAGATAGATAGATAGAGTGAGGGCGATAGATAGATAGAGTGAGGGTGATAGATAGATAGAGTGAGGGCGATAGATAGAGTGAAGGCGATAGATATAGTGAGGGCGATAGATATAGTGAGGGGGCGATAGATAGAGTGAGGGGGCGATAGATAGAGTGAGGGGGCGATAGATAGAGTGAGGGTGATGGTTTGATAGAGTGAGGGCAATAGATAGATAGATAGACAGATAGATAGATGGCGATCGATAGAGTGAGGGCGAACGATAGAGTGAGGGCGATCGATAGAGTGAGGGCGATCGATAGAGTGAGGGCGATCGATAGAGTGAGGGCGATCGATTGAGTGAGGGTGATAGATAGAGTGGGTGATAGATAGATAGAGTGAGGGCGATAGATAGAGTGAGGGCGATAGATAGAGTGAGGGCGATAGATAGAGTGAGGGCGATAGATAGAGTGAGGGCGATAGTGAGGGCGATAGTTAGATAGAGTGAGGGCAATAGATAGAGTGAGGGCGATAGATAGAGTGAGGGTGATAGATAGAGTGGGTGATAGATAGATAGAGTGAGGGCGATAGATAGAGTGAGGGCGATAGATAGAGTGAGGGCGATAGATAGAGTGAGGGCGATAGATAGAGTGAGGGCGATAGATAGAGTGAGGGCGATAGTGAGGGCGATAGTTAGATAGAGTGAGGGCAATAGATAGATAGATAGATAGATAGATAGATAGATAGATAGATAGATAGATAGATAGATAGATAGATAGATAGATAGATAGATAGAGGGCGATAGATAGATAGAGTGAGGGCGATAGATAGAGTGAGGGCGATAGATAGAGTGAGGGTGGTAGATAGATTTAGTGAGGGCGATAGATAGATAGACAGATAGAGGGCGATAGATAGAGTAAGGGTGATAGAGGGCGATAGAGTGAGGGCGATAGATAGATAGAGGGCGATAGATAGATAGAGGGAGGGCGATAGATAGAGTGAGGGCGATAGATAGAGAGAGTGAGGGCGATATTTAGATAGAGTGAGGGCAATAGATAGATAGAGTTAGGGCGATAGATAGAGTGAGGGCGATAGATAGAGTGAGGGCGATAGATAGAGTGAGGGCGATAGATAGAGTGAGGGCGATCGATAGAGTGAGGGCGATCGATAGAGTGAGGGCGATCGATAGAGTGAGGGCGATCGATAGAGTGAGGGCGATCGATAGAGTGAGGGCGATCGATAGAGTGAGGGCGATCGATAGAGTCAGGGCGATAGATAGAGTCAGGGCGATAGATAGAGTCAGGGCGATAGATAGAGTCAGGGCGATAGATAGAGTGAGGGCGATAGATAGAGTGAGGGCGATAGATAGAGTGAGGGCGATAGATAGAGAGAGGGCGATAGATAGATAGAGTGAGGGCGATAGATAGATAGAGTGAGGGCGATAGATAGAGGGCGATAGAGTGAAGGTGATAGATAGATAGAGTGAGGGCAATAGATAGATAGAGTGAGGGCGATAGATAGATAGAGTGAGGGCGATAGATAGAGGGCGATAGAGGGAAGGTGATAGATAGATAGAGTGAGGGCAATAGATAGAGTGAGGGCGAATGATAGATAGAGTGAGGGCGAATGATAGATAGAGTGAGGGTGATAGATAGAGTGAGGGCGATAGATAGATAGAGTGAGGGCGATAGATAGATAGAGTGAGGGCGATAGATAGATAGAGTGAGGGCGATAGATAGAGTGAGGGCGATAGATAGATAGAGGGCGATAGATAGATAGAGGGCGATAGATAGATAGAGGGCGATAGATAGATAGAGGGCGATAGATAGATAGAGGGCGATAGATATATAGAGGGCGATAGATAGATAGAGGGCGATAGATAGATAGATAGAGGGCGATAGAGAGAGGGCGATAGATAGAGTGAAGGAGATAGATAGAGTGAGGGCGATAGATAGATAGAGTGAGGGCGATAGATAGATAGAGTGAGGGCGATAGATAGAGGGCGATAGAGTGAGGGCAATAGATAGAGTGAGGGCGATAGATAGAGTGAGGGCGAATGATAGATAGAGTGAGGGCGATAGATAGATAGAGTGAGGGCGATAGATAGATAGAGTGAGGGCGATAGATAGATAGAGGGCGATAGATAGATAGAGGGCGATAGATAGATAGAGGGCGATAGATAGATAGATAGAGGGCGATAGATATATAGAGGGCGATAGATATATAGAGGGCGATAGATATATAGAGGGCGATAGATATATAGAGGGCGATAGATAGATAGAGGGCGATAGATAGAGAGAGGGCGATAGATAGAGAGAGGGCGATAGATAGAGAGAGGGCGATAGATAGAGAGAGGGCGATAGATAGAGAGAGGGCGATAGATAGAGTGAGGGCGATAGATAGAGTGAGGGCGATAGATAGAGTGAGGGCGATAGATAGAGTGAGGGTGATAGATAGAGTGAGGGTGATAGATAGATAGAGTGAGGGCAATAGATATAGTGAGGGCGATCCGATTGGAATTCCAGATCCGATTGGAATTCGGTCTACTAAACCAGCACCAAATCAGACAAGCAGCCATATTAAAAACATGCTGGAAATTAAGAGCTGCTGAAGAGGACACCCTTATGGGCCTTTGCTGGACTGAGATAAACAACCAGAAAAAGACAAAAAATTCATGGAAAATGGTATGGGAGAACGCCGTCTCGAGCCTTAAAATGGAAAAGGCATGGAACACAAATCAATCATTTGTGGCGTTCAAAAAAGAGACTAACGCAGCAGCAAAGCAAATATCATGGACAGCAGACAAAGCTGCCATAGCAAACAAAAAACATGGATGGACCGTGTTGGCCACGTATGGGAAGCTGGAGCCACAACCATATTTAGTCAACCATATATCCCCAGCTGCCCAAAAAATACTTTTAAAATTACGGCTGGGAACCACCTTATTAAAAAATCATACACCTGCATGGAAGCAAACATGGCCGACTCCCGTTTGTAGACTATGTGGGGAAATGGAAGAATCCTTGATGCACATATTGTGTATTTGCCCATGTTTAACAAATTTGAGACGTTATTTTCTACTGCATGTTTTTCAACTTTTTCAAATTAGATCATGTCGCCCGGCCGTCATGCTGGCCCTGAACAGCTACCAACTGCAGACAGCTTGTAGGGCCGCTAGATTTTGCCAAAAGGCACTTCAGCTAATCATGAACACTGAGGTAAAGGACTGCAAATGTCCGAATCCGACTGTGTGAAGTGCAAGCACAACTGCAAAAACATTATGTACACAGACATTTTAGAAAGTTTTTCTACTTCAATGTATCTTTAGTTGGTATACTTTAATTTTAAAGTATAAGTTGCTTCTTTTTATATGAACAATATTGTAAAGGTTTTAATTAACTATATACAATAAAACTTACTTACGAGTGAGGGCAATAGATAGATAGAGTGAGGGCGATCGATAGAGTGAGGGCGATAGATAGATAGAGTGAGGGCGATAGATAGATCGATAGAGTGAGGGCGATAGATAGATCGATAGAGTGAGGGCGATAGATAGATCGATAGAGTGAGGGCGATAGAGAGAGTGAGGGCGATAGCTAGAGAGAGTGAGGGCGATAGAGAGAGTGAGGGCGATAGATAGAGAGAGTGAGGGCGATAGAGTGAGGGCGATAGATAGAGTGAGGGTGATAGATAGAGTCAGGGCAATAGACAGAGTGAGGGCAATAGACAGAGTGAGGGCGATAGATAGAGTGAAGGAGATAAATAAACAGATAGAGTGAGGGCGATAGATAGATAGAGTGAGGGCGATAGATAGATAGAGAGAGGGCGATAGATAGATAGAGGGCAATAGATAGAGTGAGGGCGATAGATAGAGGGCGATAGATAGATAGAGAGCGATAGATAGAGGGCGATAGATAGATAGAGGGCGATAGATAGATAGAGGGCGATAGATAGATAGAGGGCGATAGATAGATAGAGGGCGATAGATAGATAGAGGGCGATAGATAGATAGATAGATAGAGGGCGATAGATAGATAGATAGAGGGCGATAGATAGATAGATAGAGGGCGATAGATAGAGAGAGGGCGATAGATAAAGTGAGGGCGATAGATAGAGTGAGGGTGATAGATAGAGTGGGTGATAGATAGATAGAGTGAGGGCGATAGATAGATAGATAGATAGAGGGCGATAGATAGATAGATAGAGGGCGATAGATAGAGAGAGGGCGATAGATAGAGTGAGGGCGATAGATAGAGTGAGGGCCATAGATAGAGTGAGGGCGATAGATAGATAGAGTGAGGGCGATAGATAGATAGAGTGAGGGCGATAGATAGATAGAGTGAGGGCGATAGATAGAGTGAGGGCGATAGATAGAGTGAAGGAGATAGATAGAGTGAGGGCGATAGATAGATAGAGTGAGGGCGATAGAGTGAGGGCGATAGAGTGAGGGCGATAGAGTGAGGGCGATAGATAGAGTGAAGGAGATAGATAGAGTGAGGGCGATAGAGAGATAGATAGAGTGAGGGCGATAGATAATTCGATAGAGTGAGGGCGATAGAGAGAGTGAGGGCGATAGCTAGAGAGAGTGAGGGCGATAGAGAGAGTGAGGGCGATAGCTAGAGAGAGTGAGGGCGATAGAGAGAGTGAGGGCGATAGATAGAGTGAGGGCGATAGATAGAGTGAGGGCGATAGATAGAGTGAGGGCGATAGATAGATTGAGGGGGCGATAGAAAGAGTGAGGGGGCGATAGATAGAGTGAGGGCAATAGATAGATAGAGTGAGGGCGATCGATAGAGTGAGGGCGATCGATAGAGTGAGGGCGATAGATAGAGTGAGGGCGATAGATAGAGTGAGGGCGATAGATAGAGTGAGGGCTATATATCGAGTGAGGGCGATAGATAGAGTGAGGGCGATAGATAGAGTGAGGGCGATAGATAGAGTGAGGGCGATAGATAGATAGATAGAGTGAGGGCGATAGATAGAGTGAGGGCGATAGATAGAGTGAGGGCGATAGATAGAGTGAGGGCGATAGATAGAGTGAGGGCGATAGTGAGGGCGATAGTTAGATAGAGTGAGGGCAATAGATAGAGTGAGGGCGATAGATAGA
>NC_141697.1:842187351-842214851 GCF_964263255.1 Lissotriton vulgaris
TAGATAGAGGGCGATAGATAGATAGAGGGCGATAGATAGATAGAGGGCGATCGATAGATATATAGAGGGCGATAGATAGATAGAGGGCGATAGATAGATAGAGGGCGATAGATAGATAGATAGAGGGCGATAGATAGAGGGCGATAGATAGATAGAGTGAGGGCGATAGATAGAGTGAGGGCGATAGATAGATAGAGGGCGATAGATAGATAGAGGGCGATAGATAGGTAGAGTGAGGGCGATAGATAGATAGAGTGAGGGCGATAGATAGATAGAGTGAGGGCGATAGATAGAGTGAGGGCGATAGATAGATAGAGGGCGATAGATAGATAGAGGGCGATAGATAGATAGAGGGCGATAGATATATAGAGGGCGATAGATATATAGAGGGCGATAGATATATAGAGGGCGATAGATAGATAGAGGGCGATAGATAGATAGATAGAGGGCGATAGAGAGAGGGCGATAGATAGAGTGAAGGAGATAGATAGAGTGAGGGCGATAGATAGATAGAGTGAGGGCGATAGATAGATAGAGTGAGGGCGATAGATAGAGGGCGATAGAGTGAAGGTGATAGATAGATAGAGTGAGGGCAATAGATAGAGTGAGGGCGATAGATAGAGTGAGGGCGAATGATAGATAGAGTGAGGGTGATAGATAGATAGAGTGAGGGCGATAGATAGATAGAGTGAGGGCGATAGATAGATAGAGTGAGGGTGATAGATAGATAGAGTGAGGGTGATAGATAGATAGAGTGAGGGCGATAGATAGAGGGCGATAGAGTGAAGGTGATAGATAGATAGAGTGAGGGCAATAGATAGAGTGAGGGCGATAGATAGAGTGAGGGCGAATGATAGATAGAGTGAGGGTGATAGATAGATAGAGTGAGGGCGATAGATAGATAGAGTGAGGGCGATAGATAGATAGAGTGAGGGCGATAGATAGATAGAGTGAGGGCGATAGATAGAGTGAGGGCGATAGATAGATAGAGTGAGGGCGATAGATAGGTAGAGTGAGGGCGATAGATAGATAGAGTGAGGGCGATAGATAGATAGAGTGAGGGCGATAGATAGAGTGAGGGCGATAGATAGATAGAGGGCGATAGATAGATAGAGGGCGATAGATAGATAGAGGGCGATAGATATATAGAGGGCGATAGATATATAGAGGGCGATAGATATATAGAGGGCGATAGATAGATAGAGGGCGATAGATAGATAGATAGAGGGCGATAGAGAGAGGGCGATAGATAGAGTGAAGGAGATAGATAGAGTGAGGGCGATAGATAGATAGAGTGAGGGCGATAGATAGATAGAGTGAGGGCGATAGATAGAGTGAGGGTGATAGATAGAGTGGGTGATAGATAGATAGAGTGAGGGCGATAGATAGAGTGAGGGCGATAGATAGATAGAGGGCGATAGATAGATAGAGGGCGATAGATAGATAGAGGGCGATAGATATATAGAGGGCGATAGATATATAGAGGGCGATAGATATATAGAGGGCGATAGATATATAGAGGGCGATAGATATATAGAGGGCGATAGATAGATAGAGGGCGATA
This sequence comes from Lissotriton vulgaris, assembly GCF_964263255.1. Classification (NCBI taxonomy): domain Eukaryota; kingdom Metazoa; phylum Chordata; class Amphibia; order Caudata; family Salamandridae; genus Lissotriton; species Lissotriton vulgaris. Next base: position 842,188,916 of record NC_141697.1, read on the forward strand.
GATAGATAGATAGAGGGCGATAGAGAGAGGGCGATAGATAGAGTGAAGGAGATAGATAGAGTGAGGGCGATAGATAGATAGAGTGAGGGCGATAGATAGATAGAGTGAGGGCGATAGATAGAGGGCGATAGAGTGAAGGTGATAGATAGATAGAGTGAGGGCAATAGATAGAGTGAGGGCGATAGATAGAGTGAGGGCGAATGATAGATAGAGTGAGGGTGATAGATAGATAGAGTGAGGGCGATAGATAGATAGAGTGAGGGCGATAGATAGATAGAGTGAGGGCGATAGAGAGATAGAGTGAGGGCGATAGATAGATAGAGTGAGGGCGATAGATAGATAGAGGGCGATAGATAGATAGAGGGCGATAGATATATAGAGGGCGATAGATAGATAGATAGAGGGCGATAGATAGATAGATAGAGGGCGATAGATAGATAGAGGGCGATAGATAGAGAGAGGGCGATAGATAGAGAGAGGGCGATAGATAGAGTGAGGGCGATAGAGTGAGGGCGATAGATAGAGTGAGGGAGATAGATAGATAGAGTGAGGGCGATAGATAGAGTGAGGGCGATAGATATAGTGAGGGCGATAGATATAGTGAGGGGGCGATAGATAGAGTGAGGGGGCGATAGATAGAGTGAGGGGGCGATAGATAGAGTGAGGGTGATGGTTTGATAGAGTGAGGGCAATAGATAGATAGATAGACAGATAGATAGATGGCGATCGATAGAGTGAGGGCGAACGATAGAGTGAGGGCGATCGATAGAGTGAGGGCGATCGATAGAGTGAGGGCGATCGATAGAGTGAGGGCGATCGATAGAGTGAGGGCGATCGATAGAGTGAGGGCGATCGATTGAGTGAGGGTGATAGATAGAGTGGGTGATAGATAGATAGAGTGAGGGCGATAGATAGAGTGAGGGCGATAGATAGAGTGAGGGCGATAGTGAGGGCGATAGTTAGATAGAGTGAGGGCAATAGATAGAGTGAGGGCGATAGATAGAGTGAGGGTGATAGATAGAGTGGGTGATAGATAGATAGAGTGAGGGCGATAGATAGAGTGAGGGCGATAGATAGAGTGAGGGCGATAGATAGAGTGAGGGCGATAGATAGAGTGAGGGCGATAGTGAGGGCGATAGTTAGATAGAGTGAGGGCAATAGATAGAGTGAGGGCGATAGATAGAGTGAGGGTGATAGATAGAGTGGGTGATAGATAGATAGAGTGAGGGCGATAGATAGAGTGAGGGCGATAGATAGAGTGAGGGCGATAGATAGAGTGAGGGCGATAGATAGAGTGAGGGCAATAGATAGATAGATAGATAGATAGATAGATAGATAGATAGATAGATAGATAGATAGATAGATAGATAGATAGATAGATAGATAGAGGGCGATAGATAGATAGAGTGAGGGCGATAGATAGAGTGAGGGCGATAGATAGAGTGAGGGTGGTAGATAGATTTAGTGAGGGCGATAGATAGATAGACAGATAGAGGGCGATAGATAGAGTAAGGGTGATAGAGGGCGATAGAGTGAGGGCGATAGATAGATAGAGGGCGATAGATAGATAGAGGGAGGGCGATAGATAGAGTGAGGGCGATAGATAGAGAGAGTGAGGGCGATATTTAGATAGAGTGAGGGCAATAGATAGATAGAGTTAGGGCGATAGATAGAGTGAGGGCGATAGATAGAGTGAGGGCGATAGATAGAGTGAGGGCGATAGATAGAGTGAGGGCGATCGATAGAGTGAGGGCGATCGATAGAGTGAGGGCGATCGATAGAGTGAGGGCGATCGATAGAGTGAGGGCGATCGATAGAGTGAGGGCGATCGATAGAGTGAGGGCGATCGATAGAGTGAGGGCGATCGATAGAGTGAGGGCGATCGATAGAGTCAGGGCGATAGATAGAGTCAGGGCGATAGATAGAGTCAGGGCGATAGATAGAGTGAGGGCGATAGATAGAGTGAGGGCGATAGATAGAGTGAGGGCGATAGATAGAGAGAGGGCGATAGATAGATAGAGTGAGGGCGATAGATAGATAGAGTGAGGGCGATAGATAGAGGGCGATAGAGTGAAGGTGATAGATAGATAGAGTGAGGGCAATAGATAGATAGAGTGAGGGCGATAGATAGATAGAGTGAGGGCGATAGATAGAGGGCGATAGAGGGAAGGTGATAGATAGATAGAGTGAGGGCAATAGATAGAGTGAGGGCGAATGATAGATAGAGTGAGGGCGAATGATAGATAGAGTGAGGGTGATAGATAGAGTGAGGGCGATAGATAGATAGAGTGAGGGCGATAGATAGATAGAGTGAGGGCGATAGATAGAGTGAGGGCGATAGATAGATAGAGGGCGATAGATAGATAGAGGGCGATAGATAGATAGAGGGCGATAGATATATAGAGGGCGATAGATATATAGAGGGCGATAGATATATAGAGGGCGATAGATAGATAGAGGGCGATAGATAGATAGATAGAGGGCGATAGAGAGAGGGCGATAGATAGAGTGAAGGAGATAGATAGAGTGAGGGCGATAGATAGATAGAGTGAGGGCGATAGATAGAGGGCGATAGAGTGAAGGTGATAGATAGAGTGAGGGCAATAGATAGAGTGAGGGCGATAGATAGAGTGAGGGCGAATGATAGATAGAGTGAGGGCGATAGATAGATAGAGTGAGGGCGATAGATAGATAGAGTGAGGGCGATAGATAGGTAGAGTGAGGGCGATAGATAGATAGAGTGAGGGCGATAGATAGATAGAGTGAGGGCGATAGATAGATAGGATAGAGTGAGGGCGATAGATAGATAGGATAGAGTGAGGGCGATAGATAGAGGGCGATAGAGTGAAGGTGATAGATAGATAGAGTGAGGGCGATAGATAGATAGAGGGCGATAGATAGATAGAGGGCGATAGATAGATAGAGGGCGATAGATAGATAGATAGAGGGCGATAGATATATAGAGGGCGATAGATATATAGAGGGCGATAGATATATAGAGGGCGATAGATATATAGAGGGCGATAGATAGTGTTAGACGGACCGGGAGGGTCGGCCGAGTTTACGGGGAGAGGTCTCCAGGGAGAGCCGTCTCCAACGACTGTACAGATAAGTAACTTCCCCCCCACAGACGGACACCACACAAGATTGAAGGTTAACGAGACTTTATATGCAATTCTTAGGTTACGTTGATATAATACAAGGAGGTCTGGACTCAGGGGTCCCCTCGGTTCTGATCTCTGGATGAGGAAAAGGGTAGCGGGACAGTCTTAGTTACCAATGAGTTCAATAGCTCTCAATCCTCGAGCTCGGCGTGTTTGCTGATCGGGCCGTGGAGGAGCCAAGCAGGTCCCGAGATGGATGAAGGATGGTCGACGGGCCGTGGAGAAGCCAAGCAGGTCCCGAGATGGATGAAGGATGGTCGACGGGCCGTGGAGAAGCCAAGCAGGTCCCGATGCAGATGACGGTTACAACGGTCCGCGGCCTCGCCAGCAGATCCGGACGACGGTGAAGGATGAAGGTTACGACGGCTGTGGCAGCGCCAACAGGCAGGATGATGGTGCACAGGACAGAGCTACGGCAGCGCCAGTAGTCCGTCCAGGATGAGTTCTTCTTTCGTCTCTCGACTCCAAGATACAACTGCCTTCCTGTTCTGGAGCTGCCCCAGTTATAGGGCTGGCGTGCTTTGATGTCCGGACCCTCGCACTTGGAGGTCGGGAGGTCCGGGATGAGGGAGTCCAGACACCCAGCAGGGGGGTGGAGCCAGCGCCCGGGGAGGCGATGGGCGAGCGGCACTGGCCGGGGGAGAACCATCGACACCTCTTTCTCCCATTGACTGGCCAAGTAGCTCGCTCACCTCCTGGGTGGAGGGTGGTGCCGGAATGTCTGAGGCCGGGCTAGGCCCAGGGTTGAGGTCGATCGGGGGCCAGGCGGCCTCGTGGCGAAGTGTCCAAGATGGCGGCCCTGGCTGGGCGCATGGGTCGGCAGTGGATCGGACCCACGAGGTTATCATGCTCGAGGGCAGGTGTCCCTGAGGGGACGTAGGACGTGCAATGGTGGTGTGTGGTGCTTGTGTGACTGGCTCGGGCTTGGTCGAGCCGGGGGAGAGCGGCCCGTCATGTGGCCTGTCCAACATGCGTCCCCCCCAGCTGAAGGCGGGGAGAGTTACCCATCCTCTTGGGGACTCTCTTCGTCGAGGCGGAAAAACCGGGACAGGCCATCCGCGTTGGCGTGGTCGGACCCAGGCCGGTGTTCAACGGTAAAGTCCATACCTTGCAAGGAGATGGACCAGCGTAGCAGTTTTGGGTTTTCCCCCCGCATATGCATCAACCACTGCAGGGGTCGGTGGTCAGTCTGCACCCGAAAGTGGGTGCCAAAAAGGTAGGGTCGGAGCTTCTTGAGGGCCCATACCACAGCGAAGGCTTCTCTCTCTATGGTGCTCCAGCGTTGTTCCCGTGGTAGGAGTCTCCGGCTGATGAAGGCCACCGGTTGATCAAGGCCTTCGGTGTTCACCTGGGACAGGACCGCCCCAATGCCCTGGTCGGAGGCGTCCGTCTGGACGACGAACTCCCGGCTGTAGTCTGGGGCCTGGAGCACAGGAGCGGAACACATGGCGGCCTTTAGCTGTTCGAAGGCCGCTTGACACTCTGGGGTCCAGTTCACCTTCTTGGGCTGATTTTTTGACGTGAGTTCGGTGAGAGGCCCCACGATGGTACCATAGTCTTTCACGAACCTTCGGTAGTAGCCCGTGAGGCCCAGGAAGGCTCGCACCTCAGTTTGAGTGATAGGGGGTTGCCAGTTCTGGATGGCGGCAATTTTCAGTTGTAGAGGGGCCACTAGACCGCTTCCCACCTGGTGTCCGAGGTAGGTCACTGACCCTTGTCCAATTTGACATTTGCTGGCCTTGATCGTGAGGCCAGCTCGCTGAAGGGCTTGCAACACTGCTTGGAGGTGGTGGAGGTGCTCGGTCCAGTGGTGGCTGTACACAGCGATGTCGTCCAGGTAGGCGGCGCTGAACTCTTCGAGCCCCGCCAGGACCTGATTGACGAGCCGTTGGAAAGTCGCTGGGGCATTTTTCATGCCGAAGGGCATGACCGTGAAATGATAGTGGCCATCGGGGGTGGAGAAGGCAGAACGTTCTTGTGCTCGGGGTGTGAGGCCGATCTGCCAATAGCCTGCCGTTAGATCGAAGATGCTGAGGTAGCGGGCAGCGCCCATTCGGTCGACCAGTTCATCTGCCCGGGGGATGGGGTGTGCGTCCGTTCTGGTGACTTCATTCAGGCCCCGGTAGTCGACACAGAACCGGAGTTCGGGTGTGGTTCCGGGGGCGGCTGCTTTGGGGACCAGTACGACCGGGCTGGCCCATGGACTGTCGGAGGGCTCGATGACCCCGAGCGTGAGCATCTTAGTTACTTCCGCCTGGATGCAGGCCCGTACCCGATCAGGTACGCGGTAGGCCCGGTGGCGGATAGGAGGGCTGTCTCCGGTGTCCACATCGTGCACACACCAGGAAGTGACACCTGGGGTGAGGGAGAACAGGCTGGCAAATCGTGATAGGAGGGCTTGGCACTCTTGGCGTTGTTCCTGGGTGAGGGTCTCCGAGAGTCGGACCCCATCCACGGAGCCGTCTTGCTCCTGGGTCCGCAAGAGGTCAGGGAGAGGCTCGGAGTCGTCTTCAACCCCGTTGTCTGTGGCCATCAAGAGGCTGAGTTCTGTTCGTGCAAAGTGGGGTTTCAGTCTGTTGGTGTGGAGGACTCGGAGCGGATTCCGGGCGGACTCCATATCGATCAGATAGGTGGCAGGACCCTTGCGCTCGATTACCTTGAAGGGTCCCGTCCATTTGTCTTGGAGAGCGCACGGTTCTGTGGGGGACATTACCCAGACCTGTTGCCCCGGCTCGAATTCAATAGATGAGGCGTTCTGGTCATACCATTTCTTCATGTCCTCTTGACTGGCCTCTAGGTTGGCTTTTGCTAGGTCTCTGAACCGCTGGGACTGGTTGCGGAGGGTGAGGAGGTACCGGAAGACATCTGGAGGACTCTTGGCCGGAGGCATCTCCCAGCCTTCTTTGATCAGGCTGAGTGGCCCCCGTACTGGGTGCCCATAGAGCAGCTCGAATGGGCTGAAGCCTAGGGACTTCTGTGGGACCTCCCGGTAGGCGAAGAGGAGGCACGGCAGCAGCACGTCCCACTGGCGACGGAGGGGTTCTTCCAATCCCCCGATCATCCCTTTTAGTGTGCGATTGAACCGCTCAACAAGTCCGTTTCCTTGGGGGTGATAGGGGGTCGTGAAGCGGTAGGTGACCCCACACTGTTGCCAGAGGGACTTCATATATTTGGAAATAAAGTTCGTGCCTCTGTCACTGACGACTTCTCGGGGGAACCCCACACGGGAGAAGATCCCCATCAGGGCCCTGCCGACCACTGGGGCTGTGACGGTCCGGAGAGGAATAGCCTCAGGGTAGCGGGTGGCGTGGTCCACTAGTACTAGGATGAAGCGATGGCCTTGTCTTGTACGTGGGTCTAGGGGTCCCACAATGTCTATTCCGACCCTCTCAAATGGGGTCGTGACTACGGGAAAGGGTTGCAGGGGGGCCTTTAATTTGCGGCCGCTCTTCCCACTGGCTTGGCACGTGGGGCAAGATCGGCAATGCTGGTGCACATCGTTTCTCATTTTTGGCCAGAAGAAGTGGGTCACTAGGCGGCTGTAGGTTTTATCTTGTCCCAGGTGCCCTGCCAGGGGGACATCGTGGGCCAGATTTAGCAGGAAGTCTCTAAAGCGGAGTGGCACCACTAGTACTCGGTTGGCCCCCAGCTCGGCGATTCGTTGCTCGCTGTACAATAGGTCATTGTCCCAGTAGACCCAATGAGTTCCGGAGGTATCCCCTGCGCTTTGGGCGAGCGCTTGTTGTCGGAGTCCCTCAAGGGAGGGACAGGTCTTCTGCTCCTGACGAAATTGTTCTTGTGTGGGCCCCCCTTCTTGAGCCCACTGGTCAAGATTAGCAAGGTCGGAAGGTTGAGCAGGTTCGAGGGGGATGCCCTGGTCGGGGGTCTCGGCGGGGGCGACCGGAGGCGCCGGCCATTCTGGTTCTTCCGGGTGATGGTTGGCACGGGCGGCCATGGACCGGGTGGTGACGCACGCCCAGTCTGGGACGCCCAACATCCCCAAGTGTTCTTTTCGCTCCACGGCTGCCCACGGGGAGCTTTGCAGGTCATTTCCGAGGAGGCAGTCCACGGGGGCGTCGTCTCGGACCGTGACTTTCAACATGCCGGAGACCCCTCCCCACTCAAAGGGGACGCAGGCCATCCGACACAGACTCTCCGAGTTGTCGGCTGATCGCACAGGGCAGAGAATGTTCGGTAGATATTGTTCTGGGGTCACCAGATGACAGCGGACGGCTGTCACACTGGCCCCGGTGTCTCGAAGGGCTTCGGCCCGTTGTCCATTGATGTTCACCCACTGGCTGTACTTCTGGGTGTTAGCGGGTAGGGGGACCCGCGGGACCATGTCTCTTCCCCCTAAGCACGCGAGAGTCATGGCGGCTGGCTCCCACTCTTGATACTCTTGCTCGTCTGTTTCTTGTTCCTCGGAGATCTGTTCTTCCCCTAGTGCCGCGGCGGCCACCTGGCGGGGTCTTGGACTCTGATACTGCGGGCAGCTTGGGTCGTTTGCATAGTGGCCGACTCGTTGGCATCGGTGACATGTAACATTGGCTCTGTATCCCGGTCGCGCCGGGGTGCTGCCCCGGTTGGCCGGGGGGGTGGTGCTGGTAGTGGGGGCGGCCGGAGTGTTGTCTCTTCCTCGTCCTTGGCCCCCTCCTCCTCCTCTGGGTCGGTGGTGACCATTGTTGTTCCTGTTCTGCTCGTAGGACCCATTCCGGCCCACTCGGGTGATCTCCCACCGGTCAGCTTCAGCTGCGAGCTGCCGGGGGTCGGTTAACTTGCTGTCGAGGAGGTGTTGGCGTAGTTCAATGAAGCAATTGTTGGACAGATGCTCCCATACCATCAGATTGAACAACTGCTCGTAGGTCGTGACGTTGTTCCCTCTGATCCAGCCTTCGAAGGCTCGGCTAAAGTACGTTACATAGTCCACCCAAGTTGTACCTGGAATGCGTGTGCAGTCTCGGAACCTCTGACGGTACATCTCGGGCGTGAGGCCATAGCGAGTGAGGAGGGCCGCTTTCATATGGTCGTAGGAGGTCATCTGGTGGTCTGGGAGCTGTAACAGAGTATCGCGGCCCTCATTGAGGAATTTGCCCCATAGGCCGGCTCCCCAGTCGGCTCTATCGATCCGGTGCGCAGTCATCGCGATTTCATATGCCTTAAACCATTGCTGGATGTCGTCTTCTCGAAAATATTCTCGGACCACATCCTTGGGGATGTGCACTTTTTTGTCCGTGGTCCCTGGGGTGGACGGTCTGTCGGGCACCCCTAACTCTTTATTCTGTTTGCGCAGGTTGATCTCGGCTAGGTTCCGCTCGTGCTCGTACGTTAGTCTTTTTTCCTCGAGCTCCCTTTGCCTCTGTTTCTCCTCTCTTTCTTCTCGGAGGCGAAGGTGCTCTAAGTTTATTTTTTGCTCGGCCAATTTGAGTTCTATGTCCATCTTGAGTCGGGCCATTTCGAGTTCGTGTAGTCGGGCTTTTTCTCTTTCTTGGATCTCGTCTTGCGAGAGACCCGTTCTTTGCTCTTCAGGGGCCGTGTTGGTCTTTTTCGCGGTGCTTTGCTCAGGGGCTTCGACATCCCCGGTCTCTGCCCAAGATTCTAGGGCATGCTTAAAATCGTCCTTGGTACTTAGTCCGGTGGTAGCGATACCTAGTTCGATGCAGAACTGTTTTAGTTCACGATGGCTGTATTCCTCTAGTTTTTCCATTTGGAACTTCTCAGTTGATCCGCTCTCTTTAGTCGACATTGTTGTTCGTTGTGGGGTGAGCTACTCTCTGTACGTTATGCGGTGATTCGGATCGCGCCGCTGGCCACCAATGTTAGACGGACCGGGAGGGTCGGCCGAGTTTACGGGGAGAGGTCTCCAGGGAGAGCCGTCTCCAACGACTGTACAGATAAGTAACTTCCCCCCCACAGACGGACACCACACAAGATTGAAGGTTAACGAGACTTTATATGCAATTCTTAGGTTACGTTGATATAATACAAGGAGGTCTGGACTCAGGGGTCCCCTCGGTTCTGATCTCTGGATGAGGAAAAGGGTAGCGGGACAGTCTTAGTTACCAATGAGTTCAATAGCTCTCAATCCTCGAGCTCGGCGTGTTTGCTGATCGGGCCGTGGAGGAGCCAAGCAGGTCCCGAGATGGATGAAGGATGGTCGACGGGCCGTGGAGAAGCCAAGCAGGTCCCGAGATGGATGAAGGATGGTCGACGGGCCGTGGAGAAGCCAAGCAGGTCCCGATGCAGATGACGGTTACAACGGTCCGCGGCCTCGCCAGCAGATCCGGACGACGGTGAAGGATGAAGGTTACGACGGCTGTGGCAGCGCCAACAGGCAGGATGATGGTGCACAGGACAGAGCTACGGCAGCGCCAGTAGTCCGTCCAGGATGAGTTCTTCTTTCGTCTCTCGACTCCAAGATACAACTGCCTTCCTGTTCTGGAGCTGCCCCAGTTATAGGGCTGGCGTGCTTTGATGTCCGGACCCTCGCACTTGGAGGTCGGGAGGTCCGGGATGAGGGAGTCCAGACACCCAGCAGGGGGGTGGAGCCAGCGCCCGGGGAGGCGATGGGCGAGCGGCACTGGCCGGGGGAGAACCATTGACACCTCTTTCTCCCATTGACTGGCCAAGTAGCTCGCTCACCTCCTGGGTGGAGGGTGGTGCCGGAATGTCTGAGGCCGGGCTAGGCCCAGGGTTGAGGTCGATCGGGGGCCAGGCGGCCTCGTGGCGAAGTGTCCAAGATGGCGGCCCTGGCTGGGCGCATGGGTCGGCAGTGGATCGGACCCACGAGGTTATCATGCTCGAGGGCAGGTGTCCCTGAGGGGACGTAGGACGTGCAATGGTGGTGTGTGGTGCTTGTGTGACTGGCTCGGGCTTGGTCGAGCCGGGGGAGAGCGGCCCGTCATGTGGCCTGTCCAACAGATAGATAGAGGGCGATAGATAGAGAGAGGGCGATAGAGAGAGAGAGGGCGATAGATAGAGAGAGGGCGATAGATAGAGAGAGGGCGATAGATAGAGTGAGGGCGATAGATAGAGTGAGGGCGATAGATAGAGTGAGGGTGATAGATAGAGTGAGGGTGATAGATAGATAGAGTGAGGGCAATAGATATAGTGAGGGCGATCCGATTGGAATTCCAGATCCGATTGGAATTCGGTCTACTAAACCAGCACCAAATCAGACAAGCAGCCATATTAAAAACATGCTGGAAATTAAGAGCTGCTGAAGAGGACACCCTTATGGGCCTTTGCTGGACTGAGATAAACAACCAGAAAAAGACAAAAAATTCATGGAAAATGGTATGGGAGAACGCCGTCTCGAGCCTTAAAATGGAAAAGGCATGGAACACAAATCAATCATTTGTGGCGTTCAAAAAAGAGACTAACGCAGCAGCAAAGCAAATATCATGGACAGCAGACAAAGCTGCCATAGCAAACAAAAAACATGGATGGACCGTGTTGGCCACGTATGGGAAGCTGGAGCCACAACCATATTTAGTCAACCATATATCCCCAGCTGCCCAAAAAATACTTTTAAAATTACGGCTGGGAACCACCTTATTAAAAAATCATACACCTGCATGGAAGCAAACATGGCCGACTCCCGTTTGTAGACTATGTGGGGAAATGGAAGAATCCTTGATGCACATATTGTGTATTTGCCCATGTTTAACAAATTTGAGACGTTATTTTCTACTGCATGTTTTTCAACTTTTTCAAATTAGATCATGTCGCCCGGCCGTCATGCTGGCCCTGAACAGCTACCAACTGCAGACAGCTTGTAGGGCCGCTAGATTTTGCCAAAAGGCACTTCAGCTAATCATGAACACTGAGGTAAAGGACTGCAAATGTCCGAATCCGACTGTGTGAAGTGCAAGCACAACTGCAAAAACATTATGTACACAGACATTTTAGAAAGTTTTTCTACTTCAATGTATCTTTAGTTGGTATACTTTAATTTTAAAGTATAAGTTGCTTCTTTTTATATGAACAATATTGTAAAGGTTTTAATTAACTATATACAATAAAACTTACTTACGAGTGAGGGCAATAGATAGATAGAGTGAGGGCGATCGATAGAGTGAGGGCGATAGATAGATAGAGTGAGGGCGATAGATAGATCGATAGAGTGAGGGCGATAGATAGATCGATAGAGTGAGGGCGATAGATAGATCGATAGAGTGAGGGCGATAGAGAGAGTGAGGGCGATAGCTAGAGAGAGTGAGGGCGATAGAGAGAGTGAGGGCGATAGATAGAGAGAGTGAGGGCGATAGAGTGAGGGCGATAGATAGAGTGAGGGTGATAGAGTCAGGGCAATAGACAGAGTGAGGGCAATAGACAGAGTGAGGGCGATAGATAGAGTGAAGGAGATAGAGTGAGAGCGATAGATAGAGTGAAGGAGATAAATAAACAGATAGAGTGAGGGCGATAGATAGATAGAGTGAGGGCGATAGATAGATAGAGAGAGGGCGATAGATAGATAGAGGGCAATAGATAGAGTGAGGGCGATAGATAGAGGGCGATAGATAGAGGGCGATAGATAGATAGAGAGCGATAGATAGAGGGCGATAGATAGATAGAGGGCGATAGATAGATAGAGGGCGATAGATAGATAGAGGGCGATAGATAGATAGAGGGCGATAGATAGATAGAGGGCGATAGATAGATAGATAGATAGAGGGCGATAGATAGATAGATAGATAGAGGGCGATAGATAGATAGATAGAGGGCGATAGATAGAGAGAGGGCGATAGATAAAGTGAGGGCGATAGATAGAGTGAGGGTGATAGATAGAGTGGGTGATAGATAGATAGAGTGAGGGCGATAGATAGATAGATAGATAGAGGGCGATAGATAGATAGATAGAGGGCGATAGATAGAGAGAGGGCGATAGATAGAGTGAGGGCGATAGATAGAGTGAGGGCCATAGATAGAGTGAGGGCGATAGATAGATAGAGTGAGGGCGATAGATAGATAGAGTGAGGGCGATAGATAGATAGAGTGAGGGCGATAGATAGAGTGAGGGCGATAGATAGAGTGAAGGAGATAGATAGAGTGAGGGCGATAGATAGATAGAGTGAGGGCGATAGAGTGAGGGCGATAGAGTGAGGGCGATAGAGTGAGGGCGATAGATAGAGTGAAGGAGATAGATAGAGTGAGGGCGATAGAGAGATAGATAGAGTGAGGGCGATAGATAATTCGATAGAGTGAGGGCGATAGAGAGAGTGAGGGCGATAGCTAGAGAGAGTGAGGGCGATAGAGAGAGTGAGGGCGATAGCTAGAGAGAGTGAGGGCGATAGAGAGAGTGAGGGCGATAGATAGAGTGAGGGCGATAGATAGAGTGAGGGCGATAGATAGAGTGAGGGCGATAGATAGATTGAGGGGGCGATAGAAAGAGTGAGGGGGCGATAGATAGAGTGAGGGCAATAGATAGATAGAGTGAGGGCGATCGATAGAGTGAGGGCGATCGATAGAGTGAGGGCGATAGATAGAGTGAGGGCGATAGATAGAGTGAGGGCGATAGATAGAGTGAGGGCGATAGATAGAGTGAGGGCGATAGATAGAGTGAGGGCGATAGATAGAGTGAGGGCGATAGATAGATAGATAGAGTGAGGGCGATAGATAGAGTGAGGGCGATAGATAGAGAGAGTGAGGGCGATATTTAGATAGAGTGAGGGCAATAGATAGATAGAGTTAGGGCGATAGATAGAGTGAGGGCGATAGATAGATAGAGTGAGGGGGCGATAGATCGAGTGAGAGCGATAGATAGATAGAGTGAGGGCGATAGATAGAGTGAGGGCGATAGATAGAGAGAGTGAGGGCGATATTTAGATAGAGTGAGGGCAATAGATAGATAGAGTTAGGGCGATAGATAGAGTGAGGGCGATAGATAGATAGAGTGAGGGGGCGATAGATCGAGTGGGGGCGATAGATCGAGTGAGAGCGATAGATAGAGTGAGGGCGATAGATAGAGTGAGGGCAATAGGTAGATAGAGTGAGGGCAATAGGTAGATAGAGTGAGGGCAATAGGTAGATAGAGTGAGGGCGATAAATAGAGAGAGCGATAGATAGAGTGAGGGCAATAGAGTGAGGGCGATAGATATAGTGAGGGCGATAGATATAGTGAGGGCGATAGATATAGTGAGGGCGATAGATAGATTGAGGGGGCGATAGAAAGAGTGAGGGGGCGATAGATAGATAGAGTGAGGGCGATAGATAGATAGAGTGAGGGCGATAGATAGAGTGAGGGCGATAGATAGAGTGAGGGCGATAGAGAGATAGATAGAGTGAGGGCGATAGAGAGATAGATAGAGTGAGGGCGATAGAGTGAGGGCGATAGAGAGAGTGAGGGCGATAGAGAGAGTGAGGGCGATAGATAGAGAGAGTGAGGGCGATAGAGTGAGGGCGATAGAGTGAGGGCGATAGAGTGAGGGCGATAGAGTGAGGGCGATAGATAGAGGGCGATAGATAGAGGGCGATAGATAGAGGGCGATAGATAGATAGAGTGAGGGCGATAGATAGAGGGCGATAGAGTGAAGGTGATAGATAGATAGAGTGAGGGCAATAGATAGAGTGAGGGCGATAGATAGAGTGAGGGCGAATGATAGATAGAGTGAGGGCGATAGATAGATAGAGTGAGGGCGATAGATAGATAGAGTGAGGGCGATAGATATAGTGAGGGCGATAGTTAGAGTGAGGGCGATAGATAGAGTGAGGGCGATAGATAGATAGAGTGAGGGCGATAGATAGATAGAGTGAGGGCGATAGATAGATAGAGTGAGGGCGATAGATAGAGTGAGGGCGATAGATAGAGTGAGGGCGATAGAGTGAGGGTGATAGATAGAGTGAGGGTGATAGATAGATAGAGTGAGGGCGATAGAGAGAGTGAGGGCGATAAATAGAGTGAGGGCGATAGATAGATAGAGGGCGATAGATAGATAGATAGACAGATAGATAGATAGATAGATAGAGGGCGATAGATAGATAGTTGGCGATCGATAGAGTGAGGGCGATAGATAGAGTGAGGGCAATAGATAGAGTGAGGGCGATAGATAGATAGATAGAGGGCGATAGATAGAGGGCGATAGATAGATAGAGTGAGGGCGATAGATAGAGTGAGGGCGATAGATAGAGTGAGGGCGATAGATAGAGTGAGGGCGATAGTTAGAGTGAGGGCGATAGTTAGAGTGAGGGCGATAGTTAGAGTGAGGGCGATAGATAGAGTGAGGGCGATAGATAGAGTGAGGGCGATAGATAGATAGAGTGAGGGCGATAGATAGATAGAGTGAGGGCGATAGATAGAGTGAGGGCGATAGATAGAGTGAGGGCGATAGATAGATCGATAGAGTAAGGGCGATAGAGAGAGTGAGGGCGATAGATAGAGAGAGTGAGGGCGATAGAGAGAGTGAGGGCGATAGAGAGAGTGAGGGCGATAGATAGAGAGAGTGAGGGCGATAGAGTGAGGGCGATAGAGTGAGGGCGATAGAGTGAGGGCGATAGAGTGAGGGCGATAGAGTGAGGGCGATAGATAGAGGGCGATAGATAGAGGGCGATAGATAGAGGGCGATAGAGGGCGATAGATAGATAGAGTGAGGGCGATAGATAGATAGAGTGAGGGCGATAGATAGAGGGCGATAGAGTGAAGGTGATAGATAGATAGAGTGAGGGCAATAGATAGAGTGAGGGCGATAGATAGAGTGAGGGCGAATGATAGATAGAGTGAGGGTGATAGATAGAGTGAGGGCGATAGATAGAGTGAGGGCGATAGATAGAGTGAGGGCGATAGTTAGAGTGAGGGCGATAGATAGATAGAGTGAGGGCGATAGATAGATAGAGGGCGATAGATAGATAGAGGGCGATAGATAGATAGAGGGCGATAGATATATAGAGGGCGATAGATATATAGAGGGCGATAGATATATAGAGGGCGATAGATATATAGAGGGCGATAGATATATAGAGGGCGATAGATATATAGAGGGCGATAGATATATAGAGGGCGATAGATAGATAGAGGGCGATAGATAGATAGATAGAGGGCGATAGATAGAGAGAGGGCGATAGATAGAGTGAAGGAGATAGATAGAGTGAGGGCGATAGATAGATAGAGTGAGGGCGATAGATAGATAGAGTGAGGACGATAGATAGAGGGCGATAGAGTGAAGGTGATAGATAGATAGAGTGAGGGCAATAGATAGAGTGAGGGCGATAGATAGAGTGAGGGCGAATGATAGATAGAGTGAGGGCGATAGATAGATAGAGTGAGGGCGATAGATAGATAGAGTGAGGGCGATAGATAGATAGGATAGAGTGAGGGCGATAGATAGAGGGCGATAGATAGATAGAGGGCGATAGATAGATAGACGGCGATAGATAGATAGAGGGCGATAGATAGATAGAGGGCGATAGATAGATAGAGGGCGATAGATAGATAGAGGGCGATAGATATATAGAGGGCGATAGATAGATAGAGGGCGATAGATAGATAGATAGAGGGCGATAGATAGAGGGCGATAGATAGATAGAGTGAGGGCGATAGATAGAGTGAGGGCGATAGACAGAGTGAAGGAGATAGATAGAGTGAGGGCGATAGATAGATAGAGTGAGGGCGATAGATAGATAGAGTGAGGGCGATAGATAGAGGGCGATAGAGTGAAGGTGATAGATAGATAGAGTGAGGGCAATAGATAGAGTGAGGGCGATAGATAGAGTGAGGGCGAATGATAGATAGAGTGAGGGTGATAGATAGAGTGAGGGCGATAGATAGATAGAGTGAGGGCGATAGATAGATAGAGTGAGGGCGATAGATAGATAGAGTGAGGGCGATAGATAGATAGAGTGAGGGCGATAGATAGATAGAGTGAGGGCGATAGATAGAGGGCGATAGAGTGAAGGTGATAGATAGATAGAGTGAGGGCAATAGATAGAGTGAGGGCGATAGATAGAGTGAGGGCGAATGATAGATAGAGTGAGGGTGATAGATAGAGTGAGGGCGATAGATAGATAGAGTGAGGGCGATAGATAGATAGAGTGAGGGCGATAGATAGATAGAGTGAGGGCGATAGATAGATAGAGTGAGGGCGATAGATAGATAGAGTGAGGGCGATAGATAGATAGAGTGAGGGCGATAGATAGATAGAGGGCGATAGATAGATAGAGGGCGATAGATAGATAGAGGGCGATAGATATATAGAGGGCGATAGATATATAGAGGGCGATAGATAGATAGATAGAGGGCGATAGATAGATAGATAGAGGGCGATAGATAGAGAGAGGGCGATAGATAGAGAGAGGGCGATAGAGTGAGGGCGATAGATAGAGTGAGGGAGATAGATAGATAGAGTGAGGGCGATAGATAGATAGAGTGAGGGTGATAGATAGATAGAGTGAGGGCGATAGATAGAGTGAGGGCGATAGATAGAGTGAGGGGGCGATAGATAGAGTGAGGGGGCGATAGATAGAGTGAGGGTGATGGTTTGATAGAGTGAGGGCAATAGATAGATAGATAGACAGATAGATAGATGGCGATCGATAGAGTGAGGGCGAACGATAGAGTGAGGGCGATCGATAGAGTGAGGGCGATCGATAGAGTGAGGGCGATCGATAGAGTGAGGGCGATAGATAGAGTGAGGGTGATAGATAGAGTGGGTGATAGATAGATAGAGTGAGGGCGATAGATAGAGTGAGGGCGATAGATAGAGTGAGGGCGATAGATAGAGTGAGGGCGATAGATAGAGTGAGGGCGATAGTGAGGGCGATAGATAGAGTGAGGGCAATAGATAGAGTGAGGGCGATAGATAGAGTGAGGGTGATAGATAGAGTGGGTGATAGATAGATAGAGTGAGGGCGATAGATAGAGTGAGGGCGATAGATAGAGTGAGGGCGATAGATAGAGTGAGGGCGATAGTGAGGGCGATAGTTAGATAGAGTGAGGGCAATAGATAGATAGATAGATAGATAGATAGATAGATAGATAGATAGATAGATAGATAGATAGATAGATAGATAGATAGATAGATAGATAGAGGGCGATAGATAGATAGAGTGAGGGCGATAGATAGAGTGAGGGCGATAGATAGAGTGAGGGTGGTAGATAGATTTAGTGAGGGCGATAGATAGATAGACAGATAGAGGGCGATAGATAGAGTAAGGGTGATAGAGGGCGATAGAGTGAGGGCGATAGATAGATAGAGGGCGATAGATAGATAGAGGGAGGGCGATAGATAGAGTGAGGGCGATAGATAGAGAGAGTGAGGGCGATATTTAGATAGAGTGAGGGCAATAGATAGATAGAGTGAAGGAGATAGAGTGAGAGCGATAGATAGAGTGAAGGAGATAAATAAACAGATAGAGTGAGGGCGATAGATAGATAGAGTGAGGGCGATAGATAGATAGAGTGAGGGCAATAGATAGAGGGCGATAGATAGATAGAGGGCGATAGATAGAGGGCGATAGATAGATAGAGGGCGATAGATAGATAGAGGGCGATAGATAGATAGAGGGCGATAGATAGATAGATAGAGGGCGATAGATAGATAGATAGAGGGCGATAGATAGATAGATAGAGGGCGATAGATAGAGAGAGGGCGATAGATAGAGTGAGGGCGATAGATAGAGTGAGGGCGATAAATAGAGTGAGGGTGATAGATAGAGTGGGTGATAGATAGATAGAGTGAGGGCGATAGATAGAGTGAGGGCGATAGATATAGTGAGGGCGATAGATATAGTGAGGGCGATAGATAGAGTGAGGGGGCGATAGATAGAGTGAGGGGGCGATAGATAGAGTGAGGGGGCGATAGATAGAGTGAGGGTGATAGTTTGATAGAGTGAGGGCAATAGATAGATAGATAGACAGATAGATAGATAGATAGAGGGCGATAGATAGATAGTTGGCGATCGATAGAGTGAGGGCGATAGATAGAGTGAGGGCGATAGATAGAGTGAGGGCGATAGATAGAGTGAGGGCGATAGATAGAGTGAGGGCGATAGATAGAGTGAGGGCGATAGATAGAGTGAGGGCGATAGATAGAGTGAGGGCAATAGATAGAGTGAGGGCGATAGTTAGAGTGAGGGCGATAGATAGAGTGAGGGCGATAGATAGAGTGAGGGCGATAGATAGATAGAGTGAGGGCGATAGATAGATAGAGTGAGGGCGATAGATAGAGTGAGGGCGATAGATAGAGTGAGGGCGATAGATAGAGTGAGGGCGATAGAGAGATAGATAGAGTGAGGGCGATAGATAGATCGATAGAGTGAGGGCGATAGAGAGAGTGAGGGCGATAGATAGAGAGAGTGAGGGCGATAGAGAGAGTGAGGGCGATAGATAGAGAGAGTGAGGGCGATAGAGTGAGGGCGATAGAGTGAGGGCGATAGAGTGAGGGCGATAGAGTGAGGGCGATAGAGTGAGGGCGATAGATAGAGGGCGATAGATAGAGGGCGATAGATAGAGGGCGATAGATAGAGGGCGATAGATAGAGGGCGATAGATAGAGGGCGATAGATAGAGGGCGATAGATAGATAGAGTGAGGGCGATAGATAGATAGAGTGAGGGCGATAGATAGAGGGCGATAGAGTGAAGGTGATAGATAGATAGAGTGAGGGCAATAGATAGAGTGAGGGCGATAGATAGAGTGAGGGCGAATGATAGATAGAGTGAGGGTGATAGATAGAGTGAGGGCGATAGATAGAGTGAGGGCGATAGATAGAGTGAGGGCGATAGTTAGAGTGAGGGCGATAGATAGATAGAGTGAGGGCGATAGATAGATAGAGGGCGATAGATAGATAGAGGGCGATAGATAGATAGAGGGCGATAGATAGATAGAGGGCGATAGATATATAGAGGGCGATAGATATATAGAGGGCGATAGATATATAGAGGGCGATAGATAGATAGAGGGCGATAGATAGATAGATAGAGGGCGATAGATAGAGAGAGGGCGATAGATAGAGTGAAGGAGATAGATAGAGTGAGGGCGATAGATAGATAGAGTGAGGGCGATAGATAGATAGAGTGAGGGCGATAGAGTGAAGGTGATAGATAGATAGAGTGAGGGCAATAGATAGAGTGAGGGCGATAGATAGAGTGAGGGCGAATGATAGATAGAGTGAGGGCGATAGATAGATAGAGTGAGGGCGATAGATAGATAGAGTGAGGGCGATAGATAGATAGGATAGAGTGAGGGCGATAGATAGAGGGCGATAGATAGATAGACGGCGATAGATAGATAGAGGGCGATAGATAGATAGAGGGCGATAGATAGATAGAGGGCGATCGATAGATATATAGAGGGCGATAGATAGATAGAGGGCGATAGATAGATAGAGGGCGATAGATAGAGGGCGATAGATAGATAGAGTGAGGGCGATAGATAGAGTGAGGGCGATAGACAGAGTTAAGGAGATAGATAGAGTGAGGGCGATAGATAGATAGAGTGAGGGCGATAGATAGATAGAGTGAGGGCGATAGATAGAGGGCGATAGAGTGAAGGTGATAGATAGATAGAGTGAGGGCAATAGATAGAGTGAGGGCGATAGATAGAGTGAGGGCGAATGATAGATAGAGTGAGGGTGATAGATAGAGTGAGGGCGATAGATAGATGGAGTGAGGGCGATAGATAGATAGAGTGAGGGCGATAGATAGATAGAGTGAGGGCGATAGATAGATAGAGTGAGGGCGATAGATAGATAGAGGGCGATAGATAGATAGAGGGCGATAGATATATAGAGGGCGATAGATATATAGAGGGCGATAGATAGATAGATAGAGGGCGATAGATAGATAGATAGAGGGCGATAGATAGAGAGAGGGCGATAGATAGAGAGAGGGCGATAGATAGAGTGAGGGCGATAGAGTGAGGGCGATAGATAGAGTGAGGGAGATAGATAGATAGAGTGAGGGCGATAGATAGATAGAGTGAGGGTGATAGATAGATAGAGTGAGGGCGATAGATAGAGTGAAGGCGATAGATATAGTGAGGGCGATAGATATAGTGAGGGGGCGATAGATAGAGTGAGGGGGCGATAGATAGAGTGAGGGGGCGATAGATAGAGTGAGGGTGATGGTTTGATAGAGTGAGGGCAATAGATAGATAGATAGACAGATAGATAGATGGCGATCGATAGAGTGAGGGCGAACGATAGAGTGAGGGCGATCGATAGAGTGAGGGCGATCGATAGAGTGAGGGCGATCGATAGAGTGAGGGCGATCGATAGAGTGAGGGCGATCGATTGAGTGAGGGTGATAGATAGAGTGGGTGATAGATAGATAGAGTGAGGGCGATAGATAGAGTGAGGGCGATAGATAGAGTGAGGGCGATAGATAGAGTGAGGGCGATAGATAGAGTGAGGGCGATAGTGAGGGCGATAGTTAGATAGAGTGAGGGCAATAGATAGAGTGAGGGCGATAGATAGAGTGAGGGTGATAGATAGAGTGGGTGATAGATAGATAGAGTGAGGGCGATAGATAGAGTGAGGGCGATAGATAGAGTGAGGGCGATAGATAGAGTGAGGGCGATAGATAGAGTGAGGGCGATAGTGAGGGCGATAGTTAGATAGAGTGAGGGCAATAGATAGATAGATAGATAGATAGATAGATAGATAGATAGATAGATAGATAGATAGATAGATAGATAGATAGATAGATAGATAGAGGGCGATAGATAGATAGAGTGAGGGCGATAGATAGAGTGAGGGCGATAGATAGAGTGAGGGTGGTAGATAGATTTAGTGAGGGCGATAGATAGATAGACAGATAGAGGGCGATAGATAGAGTAAGGGTGATAGAGGGCGATAGAGTGAGGGCGATAGATAGATAGAGGGCGATAGATAGATAGAGGGAGGGCGATAGATAGAGTGAGGGCGATAGATAGAGAGAGTGAGGGCGATATTTAGATAGAGTGAGGGCAATAGATAGATAGAGTTAGGGCGATAGATAGAGTGAGGGCGATAGATAGAGTGAGGGCGATAGATAGAGTGAGGGCGATAGATAGAGTGAGGGCGATAGATAGAGTGAGGGCGATAGATAGAGTGAGGGCGATCGATAGAGTGAGGGCGATCGAAAGAGTGAGGGCGATCGATAGAGTGAGGGCGATCGATAGAGTCAGGGCGATAGATAGAGTCAGGGCGATAGATAGAGTGAGGGCGATAGATAGAGTGAGGGCGATAGATAGAGTGAGGGCGATAGATAGAGAGAGGGCGATAGATAGATAGAGTGAGGGCGATAGATAGATAGAGTGAGGGCGATAGATAGAGGGCGATAGAGTGAAGGTGATAGATAGATAGAGTGAGGGCAATAGATAGATAGAGTGAGGGCGAATGATAGATAGAGTGAGGGCGATAGATAGATAGAGTGAGGGCGATAGATAGATAGAGTGAGGGCGATAGATAGGTAGAGTGAGGGCGATAGATAGATAGAGTGAGGGCGATAGATAGATAGAGTGAGGGCGATAGATAGATAGGATAGAGTGAGGGCGATAGATAGAGGGCGATAGAGTGAAGGTGATAGATAGATAGAGTGAGGGCGATAGATAGATAGAGTGAGGGCGATAGATAGATAGAGTGAGGGCGATAGATAGGTAGAGTGAGGGCGATAGATAGATAGAGTGAGGGCGATAGATAGATAGGATAGAGTGAGGGCGATAGATAGATAGGATAGAGTGAGGGCGATAGATAGAGGGCGATAGAGTGAAGGTGATAGATAGATAGAGTGAGGGCGATAGATAGATAGAGGGCGATAGATAGATAGAGGGCGATAGATAGATAGAGGGCGATAGATAGATAGATAGAGGGCGATAGATAGATAGATAGAGGGCGATAGATATATAGAGGGCGATAGATATATAGAGGGCGATAGATATATAGAGGGCGATAGATATATAGAGGGCGATAGATAGATAGAGGGCGATAGATAGAGAGAGGGCGATAGATAGAGAGAGGGCGATAGATAGAGAGAGGGCGATAGATAGAGAGAGGGCGATAGATAGAGTGAGGGCGATAGATAGAGTGAGGGCGATAGATAGAGTGAGGGCGATAGATAGAGTGAGGGTGATAGATAGAGTGAGGGTGATAGATAGATAGAGTGAGGGCAATAGATATAGTGAGGGCGATCCGATTGGAATTCCAGATCCGATTGGAATTCGGTCTACTAAACCAGCACCAAATCAGACAAGCAGCCATATTAAAAACATGCTGGAAATTAAGAGCTGCTGAAGAGGACACCCTTATGGGCCTTTGCTGGACTGAGATAAACAACCAGAAAAAGACAAAAAATTCATGGAAAATGGTATGGGAGAACGCCGTCTCGAGCCTTAAAATGGAAAAGGCATGGAACACAAATCAATCATTTGTGGCGTTCAAAAAAGAGACTAACGCAGCAGCAAAGCAAATATCATGGACAGCAGACAAAGCTGCCATAGCAAACAAAAAACATGGATGGACCGTGTTGGCCACGTATGGGAAGCTGGAGCCACAACCATATTTAGTCAACCATATATCCCCAGCTGCCCAAAAAATACTTTTAAAATTACGGCTGGGAACCACCTTATTAAAAAATCATACACCTGCATGGAAGCAAACATGGCCGACTCCCGTTTGTAGACTATGTGGGGAAATGGAAGAATCCTTGATGCACATATTGTGTATTTGCCCATGTTTAACAAATTTGAGACGTTATTTTCTACTGCATGTTTTTCAACTTTTTCAAATTAGATCATGTCGCCCGGCCGTCATGCTGGCCCTGAACAGCTACCAACTGCAGACAGCTTGTAGGGCCGCTAGATTTTGCCAAAAGGCACTTCAGCTAATCATGAACACTGAGGTAAAGGACTGCAAATGTCCGAATCCGACTGTGTGAAGTGCAAGCACAACTGCAAAAACATTATGTACACAGACATTTTAGAAAGTTTTTCTACTTCAATGTATCTTTAGTTGGTATACTTTAATTTTAAAGTATAAGTTGCTTCTTTTTATATGAACAATATTGTAAAGGTTTTAATTAACTATATACAATAAAACTTACTTACGAGTGAGGGCAATAGATAGATAGAGTGAGGGCGATCGATAGAGTGAGGGCGATAGATAGATAGAGTGAGGGCGATAGATAGATCGATAGAGTGAGGGCGATAGATAGATCGATAGAGTGAGGGCGATAGATAGATCGATAGAGTGAGGGCGATAGAGAGAGTGAGGGCGATAGCTAGAGAGAGTGAGGGCGATAGAGAGAGTGAGGGCGATAGATAGAGAGAGTGAGGGCGATAGAGTGAGGGCGATAGATAGAGTGAGGGTGATAGATAGAGTCAGGGCAATAGACAGAGTGAGGGCAATAGACAGAGTGAGGGCGATAGATAGAGTGAAGGAGATAAATAAACAGATAGAGTGAGGGCGATAGATAGATAGAGTGAGGGCGATAGATAGATAGAGAGAGGGCGATAGATAGATAGAGGGCAATAGATAGAGTGAGGGCGATAGATAGAGGGCGATAGATAGAGGGCGATAGATAGATAGAGAGCGATAGATAGAGGGCGATAGATAGATAGAGGGCGATAGATAGATAGAGGGCGATAGATAGATAGAGGGCGATAGATAGATAGAGGGCGATAGATAGATAGAGGGCGATAGATAGATAGAGGGCGATAGATAGATAGATAGATAGAGGGCGATAGATAGATAGATAGAGGGCGATAGATAGATAGATAGAGGGCGATAGATAGAGAGAGGGCGATAGATAAAGTGAGGGCGATAGATAGAGTGAGGGTGATAGATAGAGTGGGTGATAGATAGATAGAGTGAGGGCGATAGATAGATAGATAGATAGAGGGCGATAGATAGATAGATAGAGGGCGATAGATAGAGAGAGGGCGATAGATAGAGTGAGGGCGATAGATAGAGTGAGGGCCATAGATAGAGTGAGGGCGATAGATAGATAGAGTGAGGGCGATAGATAGATAGAGTGAGGGCGATAGATAGATAGAGTGAGGGCGATAGATAGAGTGAGGGCGATAGATAGAGTGAAGGAGATAGATAGAGTGAGGGCGATAGATAGATAGAGTGAGGGCGATAGAGTGAGGGCGATAGAGTGAGGGCGATAGAGTGAGGGCGATAGATAGAGTGAAGGAGATAGATAGAGTGAAGGAGATAGATAGAGTGAGGGCGATAGAGAGATAGATAGAGTGAGGGCGATAGATAATTCGATAGAGTGAGGGCGATAGAGAGAGTGAGGGCGATAGCTAGAGAGAGTGAGGGCGATAGAGAGAGTGAGGGCGATAGCTAGAGAGAGTGAGGGCGATAGAGAGAGTGAGGGCGATAGATAGAGTGAGGGCGATAGATAGAGTGAGGGCGATAGATAGAGTGAGGGCGATAGATAGATTGAGGGGGGCGATAGAAAGAGTGAGGGGGGCGATAGAAAGAGTGAGGGGGCGATAGATAGAGTGAGGGCAATAGATAGATAGAGTGAGGGCGATCGATAGAGTGAGGGCGATCGATAGAGTGAGGGCGATAGATAGAGTGAGGGCGATAGATAGAGTGAGGGCGATAGATAGAGTGAGGGCGATAGATAGAGTGAGGGCGATAGATAGAGTGAGGGCGATAGATAGAGTGAGGGCGATAGATAGAGTGAGGGCGATAGATAGATAGATAGAGTGAGGGCGATAGATAGAGTGAGGGCGATAGATAGAGAGAGTGAGGGCGATATTTAGATAGAGTGAGGGCAATAGATAGATAGAGTTAGGGCGATAGATAGAGTGAGGGCGATAGATAGATAGAGTGAGGGGGCGATAGATCGAGTGAGAGCGATAGATAGATAGAGTGAGGGCGATAGATAGAGTGAGGGCGATAGATAGAGAGAGTGAGGGCGATATTTAGATAGAGTGAGGGCAATAGATAGATAGAGTTAGGGCGATAGATAGAGTGAGGGCGATAGATAGATAGAGTGAGGGGGCGATAGATCGAGTGGGGGCGATAGATCGAGTGAGAGCGATAGATAGAGTGAGGGCGATAGATAGAGTGAGGGCAATAGGTAGATAGAGTGAGGGCAATAGGTAGATAGAGTGAGGGCAATAGGTAGATAGAGTGAGGGCGATAAATAGAGAGAGCGATAGATAGAGTGAGGGCAATAGAGTGAGGGCGATAGATATAGTGAGGGCGATAGATATAGTGAGGGCGATAGATAGATTGAGGGGGCGATAGAAAGAGTGAGGGGGCGATAGATAGATAGAGTGAGGGCAATAGATAGATAGAGTGAGGGCAATAGATAGATAGAGTGAGGGCGATCGATAGAGTGAGGGCGATAGATAGATAGAGTGAGGGCGATAGATAGAGTGAGGGCGATAGATAGAGTGAGGGCGATAGAGAGATAGATAGAGTGAGGGCGATAGAGAGATAGATAGAGTGAGGGCGATAGAGTGAGGGCGATAGAGAGAGTGAGGGCGATAGAGAGAGTGAGGGCGATAGATAGAGAGAGTGAGGGCGATAGAGTGAGGGCGATAGATAGAGTGAGGGTGATAGATAGAGTCAGGGCAATAGACAGAGTGAGGGCAATAGACAGAGTGAGGGCGATAGATAGAGTGAAGGAGATAGAGTGAGAGCGATAGATAGAGTGAAGGAGATAAATAAACAGATAGAGTGAGGGCGATAGATAGATAGAGTGAGGGCAATAGATAGATAGAGTGAGGGCAATAGATAGAGTGAGGGCAATAGATAGAGTGAGGGCGATAGATAGAGGGCGATAGATAGAGGGCGATAGATAGATAGAGAGCGATAGATAGAGGGCGATAGATAGATAGAGG